>NC_083639.1:27924146-28039146 GCF_963576545.1 Limanda limanda
GATAGATAGATAGATAGATAGATAGATAGATAGATAGATAGATAGATAGATAGATAGATAGATAGATAGATAGATAGATAGATAGATAGATAGATAGATAGATAGATGAACATGAATCATGAGCTTTTTGTTCAGAGTGAGTTGGAAATAAACAGCATCTTTAAAATCGACCTGTGTTAATCAGAAAAAAACAATGGAAAGTTTAGTTATTTTATACCAGTACATGTTGTTCCTTTGATTGGTTCATGCCCGGTGAGAAAGAGAAACCAGTGACTTTTGGTGAGGAATGTTGGACGAGGAACTGGTCTGATTTTATTCAGGGTAGATAAAATCGTAATTTAATAAATCTCTGTTTTAATAACAGCACTTTTACAAATAGAAAACACAAAGCCAAGCACATCTCTGATGCGTCATTGTTTCGCTGTGTGCTTGTTGCCGCTCCCACATCTGGATTCTGGTCAGATGTTCTCAAACCAGTGGAAAACGAGGTTTACTGGTTCCTGTCGTTGGCCCCAGTGCAGGCTCCTCACGGGAGACTTAGTTTAAATAGAAGGAATGATTGAATGATTCACGTGAGAATTGCAGTGTTGTAAACATTGATGGATGAACCCTGCTAACGAGGGGGTGGAGGATTTGAAACATGATTGTTTTCCCAGTTGTGTAACAGCTCTGGGACTCATCAAGGACGGAGCCTAATTAATACGATTAAAGTAAAACGCTTTATTTAGAGCTCATTACAAAAAGAAATCTGGAAGAACCATCTTCACTAATAGACTAATAGTTCCTCACTGGAACATGAGATGCAGACGTCCTCTGGAACTCTTTAAAAATGTAATATTGAGTTATTATGGATTATCGTGGTTCTAACGAGTCCTAACGAGTCATTTTCCCTACATGTGCTCCTCCACAACATTGTTCCTCATTATTTTGAGGTTAATAAATGTTCCCTGGAACCATCACGCTGCTTTCACACGAAAACACAAACTCTCATCACGCGGTCTTCTCCTCCAGGAAAGAGGAATTTCACCTCCTCCTCCACGAGCCGGTTCTGGATCACAGCCGTTACCCGTCTCCTGTCGGTTTCCCTCCCGGTGCTGATTGGCGTTTGTGATATTGAGTTCAAATGTTTAAACTCAAAACGGGTGAAGAGACACTTTGTCTCTGCGTTTACTTTGAAAAGATCACAGAGATCGTGCATTTTAATAATTCTTTTTTAAAGTTAAAGATCTTCATCTTGATGTAAAGCTCATATCACATTTTCTACACTTGGAGATATTGTATATAAAGTATTCAATGCAGTACAGACATTTAACACAATCTACTTAACGCAGCACATACATGTATTTAGTATTATGTGTGTGTTGGGTGAGATGTATTATATTTAATATATTTGTCGGAGCCACATTTCAGTTTATATGTGTTTGCATGGTTTACTTTTTACTTTGTGTTTGTGAGAGTGAGAATCTTTACGTTGGTCGTCATGGTGATGGAGGCGGAGCAGGCGGGCGACAGCTATCAGCGTCACTGCGGCTAACGATGGTATCTGCCGTCTCGGTTTCAGCAGAAGCAGATGAGTTGGATCTACTATCCAGCGTTAAGGACTTTAATCCACTGCTTCATACTAAAGCTAGAAGCACTGATTTTAACAGTTTAAAACTCTGCTCTAGAAATGGTACCACTCTGGAAAGGGTCACCAGCTATAAGTACCTAGGCATTTGGGTTGATGAGAAGCTCGATTTTAAACCACATGTGAGTCAACTCGTAAAAAAGCTAAGAACAAAATTGGGCTTTCTCTATAGAAATAGGTTCTGTTTCACTTTCCAAGCCAGAAAACGCATTATTGAGTCTGTTTTTATATCAGTTTTAGATTATGGTGATGTAATTTATGGAAATACATCCCACAGCACACTGAAATCTCTGGATGCTGTTTACCATTCTGCTCTGCGTTTTATCACAGGAGACCGCTATGGCACTCACCACTGTACTCTCTATAACAAGGTTGGCTGGCCAGCCCTGTCTGAAAAAAGGGATGGTCATTGGAAGATTTATATTTACAAAACAATCATTGGGCTACTGCCACTATATCTCTCCTCTCTCATCAGCTGGAATTGTAATACCCACAATACCCGCTCCCAGAGCTGGCTTTCAATTTATGTACCTCGTGTTAAGACCAACTTGGGGAAGACAGCTTTCTGTTATAAAGCACCCTACATCTGGAATGAGGTCCAAAAATCTTTAAAGTTGCGCTCATTTGTTTCATTGACAGAGTTTTCGAGTCTGGTCTCATGTACAGCTGACTTCTCCTGCAGTGATTGTAACTGCTAGTTGACTTGCCCATAGTATTTTATTGACAAATTGTTTTATACCTTGTATTACTATGTATATATATATGCATATTTATTTCATTCCTATTTATTCAATGTATTAACTTTTAATGTATCAACTTTTTTATTGTACCCTCGGCACCATTGAAAATGAGGGTCTTATCCCTCAATGTGTCTTCCGAGGCTTAAATAAATATTCAATCAATCATGTTTTTGCAATAAAATATCCCGAACGCTGACATTTTGCCCCGAAGACATCATTTGAAACCAGAGTCTGAGGAACAGAGATCGTGGGAGAGAGAGAGGCGCTGTGGCAAAGTGTTACCGACGCGTGAGCTCGACCAATCGCGAGTCTTCTCACGAAACACTTGAACAAACATCCGTGTGATACCTAAAATGACCCAAACCATCTTTGAGAAAAAAAATAACACTATATTTGTACGTGTACCTTATATATGTGTACTTTGACTCTTGTTTTGGTCCGTGTCCCATCAGCTAACATAGAGGAGGTGGGTTTATTACCTATACTACAGCCAGCCACCAGGGGGAGTGTCATGTCGATATTGACGATAATTGAAACATTCTAAAAATAAATGATTGATGATTGAAGTGTTAATATTACTCATATCATCAATCTGGTCGGTTGTGTTACAACAAAAACCTTTACTCAACACTTTGATCCAGTCGACAACAGACCAGCAGCGTCAGAGCCGACTCAGGTAACAGAGGATTTTACAAGCGAACTGTTAAACACTCCAATGCCTTTCAACCCGTTCGCCCCCCCCCTGAAACCAATAACCCTGACAGACAACAGACGAACAAAACACACACGGGCGCACAAATCTCCCTCGATTCTCTTGTCACGCTCCTTCTTTCCTTCTAATGATCCCGTTCAGTTAGAACTCTGCACTGATGCAAGATGAGAAGCGATGGATTGACGTTGACTTGATGAAAAAATCAAAAAACACAACGTCACAGCTGCACTGATGGAAACCAGGTCAGAGGCATCCACCTCATCTAACAGAGGGGGGGTGGGGGGGGGGGGGGGCAGCCATGTGGTGGGAGCGTCCTGCTGGAGCCACTCACCTCGTCTTTATGGCCTCGTCTTTATTAAAGCGGAGAAGTTGCTCGAGGTTCAACTCCCTCGGCCGACGCCACGTTTCCTCCTCGAGGTCGGTTTGATCAGAATAAGAAGAATCAAAAGTATTTTATTGCCAAGTTCGTTCAAACATACAAGGAATTTGCTCTGGTTATTGGTGCAAACAATGAAAATAGAAACATAAAAACGCAATAAATACAACATGCATAGGAGAGCAATAAAAAATGGGAAACCAGTATATATTTACTCACTGTTTACTTCTTATTGACTCACTTTTTATCAATATTTATACAAAGTAACATTCTGTGAGGTCTGAAATATTTGTAGCTTTTAATGTGGCGCTACACAAAGTGAATTTAATTAAAGTATAGAAGTATTTACGACTCGAAAATGAGGAGCTTGAACTTGGTGAACCAGCGATAAAGTACAAGGTGAAATGGAAATTGTGCAGGAGGAACATGGTTTCTGATTTTTGAGGTTTGTTTTGTTATGTGATTATGAGCAAATTTAAAAAAAGACATTTCACTCTTAATCTGCTGATTAGACCTTGATCAGCTGATGTTTTAACTTTCTCTTAGTGTCCAGTGAGAAAAGAAGAAATCAGCAAATTTCTAAATGTAAAACCGAATTAGAATTTAGCAATTGTGCTGCAGCAAACGATACAATTACATATATTCAATATGTTTTCTATTATTTGAACTTTAATAAAAAAGATGGGACGTGTCAGAGTCTGGAAAACCAAGAACGTCCACAAACTTATTCTTATTTTGTTGTATGTTCGTTTTCCTTCTGAACCTCTTCGTACATTTTGCGACAGGAAGGATGTTTATTTTCCTTCACGTCGCGAAAATTGTTTTGTTCATTTCTCGTGTGTTTTTTACAGTGACCAGAGGTTCATGGGTGTGATGCAAGATAGAAAACGTTTATGAGATCATCAGAAGTGACCTGCGACATGTCACACGTTTTCGGTGAATCCTGCAGAGAATCTCCTGCTGTGTTCTCATCTCTGCTCTGCTGGAGTTTCTTTATACCAGGAGCTCCGGCAGAGAAAGTCAACAATAACTCAAGAGACTCTCAATTGATGTTCACACACACACACACACACACACACACACACACACACACACACACACACACATCCTCCGGAGAAACTCCAGAGGATCTCAGGAGTTCGGTGCATGTGTGAAAGCAGCTTTAGGTGAAGTAACCGAGAGCATCAGCTGCACACTGAGAGGAAAGGAGGAGGAGGAGGAGGAGAAGAAATGAAAGACAGGCACATGCAGATCTGTTAAATTCCAGAATCATTCACAGGAGTGTTTGTGTGTGATTCGTTAAAGCAGGACTTGCTGACACATCGACACTCGAATACAACTCACACCCCCGACTCCCCGGCCCTCTCCCTCCGAGGCCGTGTAGCCGGACGACACATTTCTAACACGAGTCCGGGCGTCGGCAAACTTCCATCGGTATGCGGTGTAAACCAGATTCTCATGTGGGACTGTAGACGCCCTCCAGAGGAACCCAACCGAGTGCACAAGCTGCTTTTCAGCACCAGCCGGCCTCACGTTCACACCACGGCCGCCCTGCAAACCACAGCCTCCTGGAACTGGGAACTGTGGTAGAAATCTGGAGATACAACAGGCTGGAAACAACAAAGTTATCTATGTGTATTTAATAAGGGGCTTTCTGCAGAAAGGATCAACACAGGGAAACCGCAAGGGTCTCAGAGTGAAGATGAAGAACAGTCAAATACAAGGGTCTTATATAGGAGGGCTGAGGGCTGTCTCTTTGAACCAATCCAGACAGGTTCCCATAGGTGGAGGAAGGACAGGAAACTAAACACAACAGCTGATTCACATGAGTTTCCTAAGGTGATAAGAAGACATACACTCCTTCCTTTGATGGGTAATTAAGTCGCAAAAGGTCTCACTGTATTGACATCATAAACAGTTCCCACCAGAAAACAGCTCAAGTCATCAAACATCTGTTGTATGTAAATACAAGTCATAAAAGTCTCTTGAGAAGGCTTCAAACACTTACTGTCCAAATACAAAATACTTTTTCAACCTTGCTTAGTTAATTTTCTACTACAGAACCAACACAGGCTCTCCTCCAGTTGCACCTTGAACACATGGATCTGGTCATTGTTCACTTTCTCTCACTCGCAGCATCACACGGTTTAATGCTGTTCATCTCATATGTAACACGGCACCAATTAAAATGAGAAATGCACGGCAAAAACCAGAAGTAATCAGGCGCCTATGAGGAGTGAAATCTGGAGCCGATCAGGTTCTGGTTTCCTCACGACGCAGATCTCGATGTCCGAGCTCCGTTCTAAAGCAGCTGCTGAACTCACAGGAAACGTAAACGTCACCACGAGTGTCTGGGTAACGTTGCACTTAACTCTGGTAACACACTTACGACTCGACAACAAAAGGCCTGAAGCGAACAAGTCGATTGTGTGACTGCATTTAAACGGGAAAGGACGAATAAAAAAGGATTCTGTGCGAGGGGAGGAACAAACTAAAAAAAACACCTGGACTCACACAGGCTGAGAGAAAATGTAATTTAGTTTTATAGATTTGTTAAGAGTTATGCACTTATTTATATTTGTATATGTAAGTTAAGTATATTTTAAGCTGTTAATAGTTACATTTCAACTTCTTATTGCCTTACAAAAATACAAAAAGCCTTTCTTGTGTCTACTTTTCTGGAGTTTCTTTCTTAAGGAAAACCTACTGGTTTTGTCCTGCTACTATTTTAAAAGGTTTTAATTTTGTTGACGTTGTAATTCTTCTTCTTTCTGACTCTTCACTTAACTTTGAATAAAAACGTCTTCATCAGCTCTTTGTGCAGTGAGCGATGCAGCAGATTCAGGTTCTGTGGACTCTTTATTTGCCGCGGCTCATTTACTGCAGGGGGAGGCAGACGGCTGAATGTACTCAACTTGAAATCGAACCCGAGGTCTACAGCAGCGTCCGCTATCTGCAGCTGTAAACAAGTCAGATCGAAGACGTCTTTACGCCACTTGGAATTATACTCAAGTCCAAACATGCGATGGAAATTCAGATCAAGTTTGAAGATACGCTCGTTTCACGTAAACACGTTCTGACTTCATCACCTTGAGCCTCATCGTCCCAGCGTTTTTCCAGTTTGATCCATAAGCTCTTCCACATGTTCACCAACGGGACAGATCCAGGTTTCTGATTTTTAATTCTCCTTTACTTCTTCCTTTCCTGAAACATGGGATGGTTTTATTGTGATGTCTTTAAACAGCAGCAGCTCGCAGACAGAAGAAGAAATAATCGTCCTGATGTTCTCATCTCCTGATTAATGCTCCAGGAGACAGAAGCTGAGCTGTGTGAGGCAGGGACATCCGGTCGAGTGGAGCCGTCTCCTGTTGAGACGACATCACCAGGAGCGGTGACACGAATCAAAGTGAGGAAACACGGGAGGTGACATATGGATCTGCTTACACAGGTCTGGATGCTCGACCTCTACGAACCACATATGCATATATAGTTGCTAATAGCGTTTTAGATTTCCCTTCCTTCCCGGGGCAGCTGTTGGTGTTTAGTCGTTTCATCATTGAACCCAAATTAATCTGCAGAAACTCTGAACTTTCTGGCAAATCCATCAAAGTGAAAGAGAATATCTGCTCTTTTTTTTGGCCTCCTAATGAAGATAAATGATGTGAGAAGAACGGAACTGTCAGAACATTTTTAGCACCGTTATCTGAAGCTTTGTTCTGGGCTGAAAGTCAACGAGAGGAACTCTGAGGTCACGCAACGTTCACGTCCTGTGTTCACCGATCCTGCATCGATCGCACGGGTCCAGATGATTTACAGCCCGAAGCCCAGAAGGGATCGGTTCATAATTCCTCAAGTTAATCCTATAGCCTGTAAATTAAGATGGACGACGCCTCTCCACTTCCTCCCACCTTCCAGTAAGCTGGTTTAAACATAGATATATATATATAAGACTAGATGTCTCGTTCGACGGACGCATATGGCTCGCTCACCCATAACATTGTGTTGCAGTGGTACTTACTTTTTAAATAACCATAACTTGCTCAATTTTCAACCGATTTTTAAACTGTCTGGTTTGTTATAAACGTCAGAGATGTTGTAATGACATTGCATAAATTATCAATTTTTTTAGAAAATAACATAATTATTCATAAGTATGCAGTGTCATATCTACATCTCTGACGTTTATAACAAACCAAACCGTTTAAAAATCGGTTGAAAATTGAGCAAGTTATGGTTATTTACCACTACCAACACAATGTTATGGGTGAGCGAGCTGCCTGTAGCAAGATGGCCGCCATGTGCAGACGTTCAACTCTGTTGGCCGGCAACGCAGACGAGACATCTAGTCTTTATATATATATCTATGGGTTTAAATCCCAGTTGTGTATTTCTACTTCGATTGGTCAAAGTAGAAACCGAAACCAGAAGAGTCTTGCTCCCCCGCCCATAGAGAATGATCTGAGGTTAGCCGGTGGACCACATGTGCAACACTGCTCACTCCTCCAGGTCGTACCGGCCATGGAGATCCTTCCTAACGCCAACCAGAGACAATGATGGGACAAGATCTCACAGATCTGCACAAAAGTGAAGATTCTGTGAAAACGAGCTGAAACCTCTTTGCTGTGCCCGGCCTCTGAAGCAGCACCAGCTCTCCCTCGGTTCCTCGAGGTACTTGGCAGGTACGTTGCTCCAAAGCCTCTTTGCAGAATCAGCCTCAGTATCTCTTGTATCTCTCGTGGCTTCAGGCTTGTTCTTCTGTCTCTTTGGATCAACCCAGACGGACGCCATGACGCTCTGCGGTGGCCGGACCATCTGGTGCAGGACGCCTCAGCCTTCTTGTCAGTCCGGATTCTTCCCTGTGACTCTGGCTGTGTGCTTGCGGTCACTGTCGGGCTGTAGAGCGAATCTGGGACCAATCAGACGCCTCCGCCATGGTGTTGCATGCTGGGTAAGAGCCCAAACATCTAAAGGGCCGAAACCTTTGCACAGCTCTGGTACAGTTAAGAGTTAAACACAAGTTATCACAGAGTTTTGATTCTGATTCTGACTCTCTTCCTCACACACATCCCTCTGTTGTGCAATAATGGTTAGGAGTGATAGCATAAGCTGGTGTGCCAAGTCACAGATAAGTGTGAAAACCCATCAAAAGTCAGCTGCCAATTGGTCAATCTGGCCACATGACCTGGAGGTCACTGGGCCTATTTAAGAGCAGGCCTCCTCCAGAGTCTTTCTCTTTCCTCATCCCCACTGAACTGAACTGCACAGCAACTTTCTTCCTTTCTGAGGACGGGTAACACTGGGCTTAATAATGAGACTAGATTAGAAGCAAGACTGTTTATTTGATTCTGTGTGGTGTTTATAAGTTTGATATATGTGGTGTTATTGTAGTTACAAGTAAGATGAAAGTTAAATGTTAGATATGCTCCTCACAGGATTTCTCTGACCCTTTCAGATATCTGTTTAACATCCACACAGAGACGCATATCTCCTCACCTCATTAGCTCAGACCCCCACTGCATGTCGTAAAACCACTTCTGCAGAAGAAGGGGGGTGCTCTCTTAAGGCCGATTTATAGTCGGTTTTTACACACGCACGCAGCTTCTACGGACTCGTTTTGGTTTATAGTTCCCCTACAGTGGCGCGTGTTGCAACGCAATTCACCGCCAGACCACTAGGCGGAGTCATGTTTTTTGTTGAAGTCGGCTCTTCTTCGTGTGTGGCACACGAAGATTTACATCGCCACGGCGGCTCCTCAGAGCCTTTTTCTGGCGGACAAATCCGCCGGTCAGTGACGGGTTATACTAGTGTTCATAGTTTCGGATCTTTTCTGCCAAGTGCTCTTCTATTTTGGTCCATATTAGTTCTTCTAAATCTTCCGTGGTTTCCGCAGTTTCCGGGCATGAAACCGGAAATGCGACTCCAGACGGGATGTAGTAAGCAGACCAATCACAAGCCTTGTGGGCTGCGTGAGGCTCGCGTCGCTTTGTCGTATAGTTAGAAAAATTGGCTGACGCACGCAAGCCGCAACACGCCCCCCGCAAGTACGTGAGGGGCGTGTTGCGTCGCATGCGTGCGTGCGTAAAAAGTCGAGTATAAATCGGCCTTTAGAGACCATCTTAAAAGATCACAGGAAGGTGTGACTTTCTTTGTTTAACTACCAGAGAGACCCTCTCACACACATACACACACACACACACACACACTCACATACACATCTTTGTTAGTTAGTATTTTGTTTAGTTATTGGTGTTTTATGCTTATTATGTTTATAATAAATGTTTTCTTTTAACCTTATCCTGTCATTAATGTTGCATAAGTGAAGTTTGCCAACCGTTACACTGTCAAGAACTCTATAAACCTTAACTGTTCACTATATAATCTTTAATAGTAAATATTAAGATTTCTAAACTAGATCTAAATGAGACTGATCTTAATCAATAAATTGGCTATCTTTTCCCTTCTATGAAGGGTGGTGCCCCGCGAGAACTTAGTCAAACTAAAGTTATGATTTAATATTAATATTTTAATTATTAATGTTTTATTTTTTATTTTGATAACCAAATTTATTGAACGCCTAAAGGCACACCAGCTTATGGTATCATTCCTAACCATTATTGCACAACACCCACATCCCTCTCTTCCTCACCTACATCCCTCTCTTCCTCACCCACATCCCTCTCTTCCTCACCTACATCCCTCTCTTCCTCACCCACATCCCTCTCTTCCTCACCTACATCCCTCTCTTCCTCACCCACATCCCTCTCTTCCTCACCTACATCCCTCTCTTCCTCACCCACGTCCTCCTCTTCCTCACCCACATCCCTCTCTTCCTCACCCACATCCCTCTCTTCCTCACCCACATCCCTCTCTTCCTCCCCCACATCCTCCTCTTCCTCACCCACATCCCTCTCTTCCTCACCTACATCCCTCTCTTCCTCGCCTACATCCCTCTCTTCCTCACCCACATCCCTCTCTTCCTCACCTACATCCCTCTCTTCCTCACCCACGTCCTCCTCTTCCTCATCTACATCCCTCGCTTCCTCACCCACATCCCTCTCTTCCTCACCCACATCCCTCTCTTCTTCACCCACATCCCTCTCCTCCTCTTCCTCACCCACATCCCTCTCTTCCTCAGCCACATCCTCCTCTTCCTCACCCACATCCCTCTCTTCCTCACCTACATCCCTCTCTTTGTCACCTACATCCCTCTCTTCCTCACCCACATCCCTCTCTTCCTCACCTACATCCCTCTCTTCCTCACCCACATCCCTCTCTTCCTCACCCACATCCCTCTCTTCCTCACCCACATCCCTCTCTTCCTCACCCACATCCCTCTCTTCCTCACCTACATCCCTCTCCTCCTCACCCACATCCCTCTCTTCTCCTTCCTTCCACTCTCTGCTGCCACAGCACGACTGCATCAGTTTCCTGAGTCAAGTTCAAATATGTCATAATATTTAAAATATAGATATTAATTGTAAGTAAATAGTCCCCCCCGACCCCCTCAGGCTTTGAATGTTATGGTTTTTCTGTCACTGTCAAAGTCAAACCAGCTGCTTCTTGTAAATAACAAACAAAAGGAGAAGATTTTAACATTTCCTCTGTGAAATATTGTTTCTATTGGATCCTAATCAACCTGCTCAACAGAAACAAGCTCAACACAACAGCGTGAAAATAATTAGTTCGGACTTTCAGAACATTTGCATTGTTCAGACAACAAAAGAAGAAAAAGTGGAAGCAGGATTTTCTTGCCGTCGTTATTTAAATGACGAGGATATTCCTATGACACATTCAAACCAGTCAATGCTGCTGGTGGTAAAACCATAATGATATTACAGTGGCAACAAAATGCATTGAATGATCCATTCCATTCCTACGACTTCCTCTTCTGGCCGAACTCCTTTCAGACCAAACAAGGTGAGAAAGCACCTGAGGAGAGTTTGTCTCTGGGTTTCAGCCGTAAACATTTAAAATATGAAGAATTCTAAACAGCTCTTGTGGTTCAGGAAGCAGAGGATCATGGGTAATATCCACTGTTCAGATGTGTGGGGCGACGCAGCTCAACATATCAGGGGGCCAAACAGAATCAGTCCCCATGAGTCACTGCAGGGGGCGCTGTAGCTCAGTAAACGTTTTGCTGTAAAAACAGATTTAAAAAGGAGCCGTGCAGGACCTTGGAAGTCGAGTCTCAGTTAATATAAGAGAGATATGACCTCGCTCATGAGACTTGGTTCAAGGTCTGGCAGCTTCATCTCTCAACCTGAAGCCAATAAATCATGAAAGTAATGTAATGAAGATATAAAAGAGAAAAAAAACAGCGAATCATCACGTCTTTGGAGCCAGAACCAAAACTGCTGCTGATTATACGGATTATTCCATAACTGGACACAGAGATAAACCCAATATCCAAACTGGGGGGAAGAGACAATCTGAAATAGCAGCATGTGAATGTGATTGGTGGGAGATGAGGTTGGTGTCGCAGCACAAAACCCCCCCGAGCTGCAAGATAGATGATTTTTTTATTCAGATCTGGACCCGACATGTGGCATCTATAAGTGAAATCAAATTAAATTCATGCGCAACTTTTGCCCTGCAGCGGAATCTTTTTCGGGGCCGAGTGGCACAGATAAGACTTGTTGATGTTTTTGGTTTTCACTGATAAATAGTTTGACCGTGTATCTGTAGCTGCTGAACACATGTCGACCACAGGGAGGCCGGATCCATCGGTTTGCCACATATTGGAATTCACTGATGTGTTCTGTAGTTTCATTTCGAGTATTATGTTAAAAAAGAAAAAGGGGGGGAAGGTGTTGAGTGCTCGATTCACCTCGTGATTTAAAAGTTTCAATAAAAACCTGTTTCTCGGCTTCTCGCGTTTCGAACTGGCCTCACCGGATTTTCACCCTGATCTTAAGATAGATAGATAGATAGATAGAGTACTTTATTCATCCCCGAAGGGAAATTAAGTTGTCATAGCAGCCGGTATATTTGAATACAACAAAATACAATACAATACAATACAATAAAATTAAAAATATTGAGGTAGAAAGAATAAAAAAACAGAAGCACAAGATAAAATACAATAAAATAGGTAGAAAAGGTGCATTGGCAAGATGATGGTAAAAGTACTGATGATATGATGGTAATGTTATTGTTAGACAGTATATAAGAATAGTACAGTATATATAGTATATAATATAACATAATATATATTTATATATGATAGTAATTATACCAATATAAAAGCAGTATATGGTAATAATGGCAGCAACAGTATATATAATAATAATAGTAATGGTGATATAATAATAGTAATTATAACATGTACACATAAATAAATATGTGTATATAGACTTATGTAAACAAGAATATACAGAGAGTATGATATGATATATAGTAGAAGTATGAATATGAATATAAGTATTTGACTATACAATAGGTAATATAATATACTATGAGTCTAAGAATATGTAGACAGTGTGCAAAAGACAATATTATTGTATAAAATGATATATAATATCAATATGGTTTATATGAACACATATCACATATGATGTGAAGTAAGTGTATAAGGAGCGGAGTGTTGTACAGGTACAACATCACCCCTGAGCTCGTTCCAGCGTCTGCATTTGATTTTCATTAATCCGATTTTTTTTTTTGCGGCGATAAGCAGCTATAAGACACACGGCTTCGCTCGCTGATGGTTGACGCAGGACGGCGTTGACGTGAGGACCGGTGCCAGTTTGGCAGCAGATGCAGCTCTGGTGGGACGCCAGCCTCAGAGGAGAGAATAATGAGCTGCCTGTGAAAGCGTCCCGGACCTGAAGGGCTCGTTAAAGCTCCGTCTGAGGGCTCAGCGCTCGCCTCACACATCTGCTGCTTCCTGACGGGTTCAGGTTCTCTGCTGTTCAGTGTCAACACCAGACGGACGACGAGCAAACAGTCCCTTTGTAAAAATATTTATTAAAAAGCAAGTGAAAGCAAATGTCAAATATTGGACTGATTAAGGGTCGTCTTATCTCTACCCCTAAACTTCAGCTGAAGTGTGGCTCCCTCCAGAGGCGCCGACCCAACCCCATCGCTCTCTGCTCCTTGTTAACACACACATACACAACATATATCAGTAAGCTTATTATTATAATCGGATCCGTGTTGTCAAATAGTGGACCTTCAGCTCCTGAAGTGAACCTGCAGCTGCTGAAGTGAACCTGCAGCTCCTGAAGTGAACCTGCAGCTCCTGACGTGAACCTGCAGCTTCTGAAGTAGACCTGCAGCTCCTGAAGTAGACCTTCAGCTCCTGAAGTGAACCTGCAGCTCCTGAAGTGGACCTGCAGCTCCTGAAGTGAACCTGCAGCTCCTGAAGTGAACCTGCAGCTCCTGAAGTAGACCTGCAGCTCCTGAAGTGGACCTTCAGCTCCTGAAGTGGTCCTGCAGCTCCTGAAGTGGACCTGCAGCTCCTGAAGTAGACCTGCAGCTCCTGAAGTGAACCTGCAGCTTCTGAAGTGAACCTGCAGCTCCTGAAGTGAACCTGCAGCTCCTGACGTGAACCTGCAGCTTCTGAAGTAGACCTGCAGCTCCTGAAGTAGACCTTCAGCTCCTGAAGTGAACCTGCAGCTCCTGAAGTGGACCTGCAGCTCCTGAAGTGAACCTGCAGCTCCTGAAGTGAACCTGCAGCTCCTGAAGTAGACCTGCAGCTCCTGAAGTGGACCTTCAGCTCCTGAAGTGGTCCTGCAGCTCCTGAAGTGGACCTGCAGCTGCTGAAGTGAACCTGCAGCCCGTGGACATGCAGCCCATGGACCTGCAGCTCCTGAAGTGGACCTGCAGCTCCTGAAGTGAACCTGCAGCTCCTGAAGTGGACCTGCAGCTCCTGAAGTGAACCTGCAGCTGCTGAAGTGAACCTGCAGCTGCTGAAGTGAACCTGCAGCTCCTGAAGTGAACCTGCACCCCGTGGACCTGCAGCTCCTGAAGTGAACCTGCACCCCGTGGACCTGCAGCTCCTGAAGTGGAGCGGCAGCCCGTGGACCTGCAGCTCCTGAAGTGGACCTGCAGCTCCTGAAGTGGACCTGCAGCTCCTGAAGTGGAGCTGCAGCCCGTGTCCTCGCCGCGGGCGCCCCGGGACATGCAGAAACCATATGGACTAATCCAACACAGTCACACCAGCTGCGTCTCGGCGAAGCGACTCAAATCATGTGAGTTTGATTTCGCTGATAAGCCGAGTTTTGAAATGAGACGTGACTCCTGCTCTTCAGGCCTCATTCAGTTCTCTGCCCTCATGTGGGAAGGAGAGGATCTGGTCGGCAGCCGCGGACCACCAGACCTGTTGAGCACTTTAATCTAAAGTTAAACAGATTTACTCTTCTGCACGAGTCTGTTCTCTCTGTGTTCTTCTCTGTTTCTCACTTACTTCATTTGTTTTTGCTCAGTGTTGATTATTTGTGGCTTCATCCAGCATTAAGAATGTGAGTTGTGGGTTTGTGGGTCTTTGTGCTGCAGGCTGAGCAGAGTTCACTTCATATTGTGACAGAAGCAGAATCAGGAGTGACTGACGCAGACGTGTGTCACCGGACTTTCTGCTCTGCCGTGGATTTCACAGCTTCTGCACCTGAGAAAGATCGATGATATGTTTTCGTGATAATTCCCTCAGTTAATACCTGAGACTGTGAATGAGGAAGGACGACAGCTCCATATCCATCAGCTTTATCCTGCACTGTTCTACCCTTGTGACCTTTAAAATCAAAGCTGTGCCCCTGCTGCAGAGAGATGATATCAGCTGTGATCGTGTGCTGCACATCCCAACATTTGCACACCTGTCCTGCACATGTTTCTAGATTTGCTCTAAACCATAAACACGACTGATGAAACTAGTTTTGTAAATATAATTCTTACAACTACCTAGGGTTGCAAAATTCCGGGAATATTCAAAGTTGGAAACTTTCCATGGGAATTAACGGGAATAAATGGGAATATACGGGAATTAACAGGAATAAACGGGAATAAACTGGAAATGTTGTGTGTAATTTATACTAACTGTATTTACCTTTTCATATACAGACATAAATATAAACATTTTGTTGTGTCATAGGCTGATTTGAGCCCTGAGGAAACTTTGGGCACTTGACTATATGCTTCTGCATCGTTGTGTCATTCTTAACATAGGTCTTTGCACAGTATTTGCAAATGTACACAGCCTTTCCTTCTACATTGGATGGGGTGAAATGTCTCCACACATGAGATAGTGCACGTGGCATTGTTCTGTAGAATAAGATGAGAAAAAAGTTTGTAAAAAAACACTAATGCAATGCCAGAGATATAAATAGTTAGCCAAACAATTGGAATCTTCTGTAAACATATTTTATAATTGATGGATAAACGTATGGAAATAGGCTAGATGAACAGATGAACAATCCTCAATCAGCATGCTAATATATTTTCCCAGTAATATCATGGAAACTTACCTGACTAGTCCTTCACTCTACAGCAGGCCTCAATAGCCCTGCTGTAGAGTGAAGGATGCTGGGAGTTATCTGTGCATGTGATGGAAGAATGCACAGTGGAGGGTTGAAACTCAACGTTCCATACATCTTTAAAATAGAGTTTTGAATGATGTTTTTATTGCTCAGCGTTTAATTTGCGTATTTTTTTTTTTTTTTCAAAATTCCCAAAATTCCCGAGCTAAACTTCCCATGGAAAGTTTCCGGAAAGTTTCCGGAAATTTACCGGAAACTTTCCACCCCTTTGCAACCCTACAACTACCACAATATTACATGTTTGAAGTTTGTTGTTACCAGTTGTGAAGAAGAATGATGACGAGGTGGAGACAGAACCAGCAGAAACAAACCTCACACTGCTATGTGATTAAAGATGGATAAAACTAGTGTGTTTGATTTATGGCTTTATTCAATTTAAATAGATTTTTAATACGATTCAGACCAAAACTCAACCGCCAAATCCCAGGAGGAGTGAACACATCAAACCTGAGTTCAGTTCCCACTTTCTTTTAGTTTTGACTTCATGGATTTTCATACGAGTCAGATTGTAAAACGTTCAGAGCCACGAAGCTGTGGAACCAGACAAATCTGTGAATCTCTTCTAGAAGAAACTTTGACCTGAAGTTACTGGATTTCTAATGACACTGTAATTTGGATTTGTTTTAAGTTATATTTACTTCTATTAGAAATTTGATTTTAAGATTAAAGTTTTTTATGTTTGGAAACGTGCACAACATTTAAAGATCATTAATATTTTAATTTATCTCTTGTTCAATCAATAACACACACAAAAATATTAAAAGTACATTATTGTTTTAATACAACTATATTTTGGAATCAAAATGGAATTTTTTTTCCCATATTTCTTGTAAAATAAAAACATCTAGCTAGAACAATTTTCTTTACTTTGTGTCTCGTTGAGAAAGTGTTTGTTTAATTGGATGATTACACAATCAACTGGAAATCTATTTGTCAGAGCTTCAGTGCTTTCAGTATGAAACGGACTTTAATTGATGAACTTTAAATAATTCAATGTAAGTTTTATTTCTGTCTCTAATCTGGCAAATGAAAGCTCGAGGCATCAACGTCAGATATTATAAATTCTGTATTTTCTGTGCAGTTTATGGTTCTGTTCTTTTCTTATCATCTAAAAGCACAAATTCTGTTTACAACCATTATAACTGTACCTACTGAAGATGCTCCATGGCTTAAACATAATTGATAGTTTGATTTATGAGGAAACTAAATGAAATTACTCCTTTTCCTCTTCACACTAGCACCACAGAGTTTTAAAGGCACTTGTCAGGTCTGTCCAAGGATCTGTGGGAGAACTCGGCCTCGCTCTCCAGCCTCTTCCATCTCTTCACGTGATCCCGACTCCATGACGTTGAGATCAGGGCTCTGTGGGGGCCGGACCATCTGCTGCAGGCCTCCTTGTTCTCTCCCGTCTGTGAAGATGGTTCTTTATGACTCTGGCTGTATGTGTGGAGTTGTTGTCATGCTGCAGAACGAGTCTGGGACTGATCAGATATCAGCGTGATGGATGAGAATCCACATCTAAAACAACCAAAGAGCCTCAAACTTCTTTTGCACATCACTGCGGAGAACACAGGAATGAACATAATCCTGAGAGTGACACCAACCGTCACTGAAAGTTATCCAACAGTTACTCTCCATCTACATATTTACCTTTTAATGTATTGACAAATAGTTTTTAAAAGTGAATTTGCACCCGACCAATATCTGATGAGCGAAACTCCACCGAGGAACTCCTGCTGCTTATCCACGCATCTCGTTAACTTTCTTAACCTGTTAAGCCGATGAGCCTCAAACATTGTTATTTTCAGAACTGCCTCATACTGCTAGATACTGATGCAACATATCATTAGAAAGCTAAGATTCTTCCGATTCATTTACTGATGTAAACCATTTCAAGATCCGATCACCACAGCCGGTACAATTAACGTCTCAGTCAAGTCACTAACACAAAAAAAACAATCACAAAGTCGACGTCACTCACCTAAGAAGCATCATATTAATCCACAGATGGATAACATTCCAACGAAAACAGTCTTGGTACAAAGGTCCAGACGATCCAATCCAGTAACATAATCAGTCCAAAACACACTATTACATCAAAGAATAGCCACAGCCAGCTGTTGCGTAATCTCAGTGCAGCCAGCATCAAGATGTAAACAACATGAAAGATGTTTATTTGTATACATTTTAAACCATATGACCGGTTTTGCCTCCTTTATATAAAAGTATGATTTTGAGTGTAAAAGTCGCCTTTTTAGCCTAGTTGGTTACCATAGTTCCAAATGGCCTTTGTGGAAAACGCCTAGACATGCCCTTAGGAAAAAATCTGTGAAATATTCATTTTCTGTGCTATTGTTATCAAATTTGAACCTGGGCTGGTCAAGGCTTCATGCTCGGGTCCCAGTGTGTTTTCCAGCTCATAAGTCCCAGCTAGAGTCATCTGCAGGCATCTGTTTAACAAAAATTATTCAGGCGGAAATAAAAGCCTTCTACTTCACTGTGTTCCAACTGCTATTACTCAATGTCAGTAGCACTTAGACTGATTCTGACTGTTGGGGGGGGAAAGTTCAGAATGTTACCTTTCAAAGAGACCAAGCTCATGCATGTACTCCAAATGGTTCAAGAACAGCTTTCAATTTACTTTCAGTACTCCTCAGACAGGCATTTTTATCCGAATCTCACCCGCTGCTTAAGAGGCTACACGTTGTGAATTTGAGGCGTTTTTACTACTTTTTCGTTGATTTCTTCCGAGAATGATTCATGGAACTAATCAGGCGTGTGCAAGTGGCTTATATTTGTGTGTGTGTGCATTTGTGATCTGTGCAGCTGCTTTCAGACGTGCACTAAACTCCAGAGACCCTCAGGACATCCTGATCTCAATGAGCTCATGTGAGATCACAGCAGCAGAGCGTCACACACGACAGACACAACAATGAAAAGAACAGACAGAAAACAAATATCTCAGGATGGAAAAGCAGAGCCACACACACACAGCAGACCCAGCCGAGGATGTGAGGAGAGCTTGTGGCGATACGAGCCAATGCCGGGTGTTGATGTGCTGTAAATAGATATGTGATCTTCGCAGGAATTGATATGTTACGTCCGGAGGTTTCTGTCTTGTAAACGCGTCCAAGCAGAGAATCTCCTGCTGCTTTGTTCATGTTTGAAACTTAAACTCCAGAGAAAGAGTCTGAGGTCATAAATGTGCCGATCCAGGATTTTCATTTCACTTTCTTTCATATAGTGAAATAGGGAGAGGTTTGCACTCTCTCTAAGACCCTGACTAGTTCATGCATTTTTTAATTAATCACAGTTTACAAATGTTAAATGTAAAAACACTGCATTTAAAACAATTGCAAACTCAATTCAAAGGGTCCAAACTGCTCATGGAGTTTTCTTTCTGATGCTAATCGGAAGAAAGAGAGAGAAATCACAGCTTCTGTGAGTCTCTGTGAGAGTTGATAAATTACAGTTTCTACACCTTCTGAGTGATGATTGACAGCTGCGACTCCACGGCTGAAGTGTCAGAGTCCATCCGATGGGAGTCGAGTTCAAGCTTCATCGTCAAAGGTTCATCTTTATGCAGATGACACAGTTCTATATTGTAGTGCCTCCAATATTGACTCCGCTATAAATAGACTGCAGCTCTCCTTCCACATGCTAGAGAAGCAATTAAGTGACTTGAAGCTAGTCCTGAATTGTGCCAAAACCAAATGGATTCTTTTTACTAAAGCTAGAAGCACTGATTTTAACAGTTTAAAACTCTGCTCTAGAAAAGGTACCACTCTGGAAAGGGTCACCAGCTATAAGTACCTAGGCATTTGGGTTGATGAGAAGCTCGATTTTAAACCACATGTGAGTCAACTCGTAAAAAAGCTAAGAACAAAATTGGGCTTTCTCTATAGAAATAGGTTCTGTTTCAATTTCCAAGCCAGAAAACGCATTATTGAGTCTGTTTTTATACCAGTTTTAGATTACGGTGATGTAATTTATGGAAATACATCCCACAGCACACTGAAATCTCTGGATGCTGTTTACCATTCTGCTCTGCGTTTTATCACAGGAGACCGCTATGGCACATACCACTGTACTCTCTATAACAAGGTTGGCTGGCCAGCCCTGTCTGAAAAAAGGGATGGTCATTGGAAGATTTATATTTACAAAACAATCATTGGGCTAATGCCACTATATCTCTCCTCTCTCATCAGCTGGAATTCTAATACCCACAATACTCGCTCCCAGAGCTGGCTTTCAATGTATGTACCTCGTGTTAAGACCAACTTGGGGAAGACAGCTTTCTGTTATAAAGCTCCCTACATCTGGAATGAGGTCCAAAAATCTTTAAAGTTGCGCTCATTTGTTTCACTGACAGAGTTTTCGAGTCTGGTCTCATGTACAGCTGACTTCTCCTGCAATGACTGTAACTGCTAGTTGACTTTGCCATAGTATTTTATTGACGAATTGTTTTATACCTTGTATTACTGTGTATATATATATGCATATTTATTTCATTCCTATTTATTCAATGTATTAACTTTTAATGTATCAACTTTTTTATTGTACCCTCGGCACCATTGAAAATGAGGGTCTTATCCCTCAATGTGTCTTCCGAGGCTTAAATAAATATTCAATCAATCAATCAATCAATGATCGTCTCCGTGTCGCTCCAGCTGTGGAATCCTTTCTGATGACTATTTGTCTTGTTTGGAATTTTGGGCGCCGACCGTGTTTGGACGCATGAATTCCTGTCCGCGGGAAGTGGGATCAAGTGAGCGTTGATTCTGGACGCCGTGAAATAAATCTGAGGCCCAGCATGTCAAACAAAGCATCAGATGTTTTGTCTTTGTTTGACCTTGAAGTGAAGTGGAACCAGATCGTGGAGCCGCGCTCACACACGAGTCTCTTCAAGGTCGGAAGCGATGAGTCGCCGATCAACGGATCATTGTTTTGACAGAATAAAAACAGGGACCTTCACCTTTTTAATCCATTTTTTGATATTCTCACATGCTCTTAAGTCATTTCGAGCTTCTTGACATTCAACTGTTTTGTATTATTAATCAAATCTGGAAAACAGACCAATCAGCTTTCGCCAACCTCCCATTCTGACAAGTTTACACCCGTCCTGAAACTGGTTGAACCAATTCAAAACCATTTATTTCTTTAACTCTGTCTGGTGACACCTGCCGTTAAAGTGTTGCCTTCATGTGTTTCCTCCTCTTGTGATCAGATCTCATTTCCTCTTTGCAAATGATCAGTTATGTTGAAAAAGACCAAATTATGTAGTTTGAGTTTACAGATGTGTAATAGAGACTGTGATAGACACTGAGAACGTTGTGATGAATCAAGTATTGACATCATAGCTGAACAAATCAGAAGTTAAATTGTTTTGACTACTTGTGGAGGTGCAGCAGGTCCGAGCTCGGCAGCTCAGTGGGTGGTCCTTCATGGTCCTTCATGGTCCTTCACATGTGGCCCAGGATGGATTCACGTTAACTCAGCAGAACAAATGTGTCCCAGACCTCTGGACGCGGTGGAGATCCGTTATGAAGACGCGCTCAGGACACATTTGTTCAGTCGTAAACTCAGAACTGACCTGTGATCTGATCGCTCAGGACAGATGTGGACACCAGGTCTGAACAGGAGAGCAGAGAAACCAAGATGGCTGCTGCTGATCCTGGGACATCGTATGAATTCATCTTTTTGTTTTGTTGCTCTGGTTTGTTGCCGGTTTGTCAACATTGATGTGAAACGAAACCCTCTGGAGGAAGTCCAGATCCAATTCTCCGGAGTTCCTCCAGAGTTCAAGTCTGAAAATGAGTCAAACGACTGTGAGAAGCTCAACATGGCAGCGCCCGAGTCATCACGGCCTGACTCTTGTACCGTGGGAGGAAGTAGAGATGGTTTCTGTTGTGTATCCACTTTGCAATCAGCCATAAGTGGAGCTTAATTCAGGCAAATCGCAGCACATGAGCCGTAACCGCTGTGGAACAACTCCGTTAAAAGTTGTACAACCAAGAGCTGAAGAGCGTCCTGTTGCTATCAAGCAGATAATGAAGACATGGAAATGTTGGCTGAAGAAATGAGCTCGGAACAAAGTGCAGGAAAACAGAAACTCTGTTGTTTATACTCCAGTCCTGAAAACACTGGAGGTTCGTAATCAATGCAAGATGATGGATGACATGCTCAAGATATCTCAGATCCTAAAGACAGGAGGGACCACGCTGCACTGGACGCCAGCTTCAGAAGATGCCCCCCCCCCCAAAATCTCCGGTAAGAGGATCCAGTCGTCGTCTCAACTTCTCCCCCGAGACGCAGAATTTATGTTTACGCTGAAGACAAGGACGTAAACTTTATTATCCGACCAAACTTATTTTAGATTAAAGATTTAATTGCGGTTCCACCAGGGTAACGTAATGTGACATGAACCACGGCCTGGGTCTGCAGAGGCCTGTGGTTTAAGACTCTTATTCATAAGACCAGAGCAGAAGGGACGGAAATGAGATTTTAACGGTGGTGGAGCCACAGTAAAGTCAGAAGAGGCATAAATCCAAACCTCAGCCCAGGTTGAAACAGAAAACTCATTATGTGATCATTTGAATGTTTCCGCTTCGTGAAACAAAAGTCAGTTATTCAAACATTCGTCTGTCGTCTCCTGGTTATCCAGGCTCGGGTCAAACAAGCAGCCAGACGTCCCTCTCCCAGGCGTCCCAGCTCTTCCTGTTGGATCTCCAGGAGTCCCCAGACAAGATGGGATGTGTAGTCACTCCAGGTCCGGGTCAACCCCCCCCCCCCTCTCTCGGTCGTGGTGTGTCACGTAAACCTTCAAAGCAAAGCAGCAGATTCCAGAATGACCTCAACTTTTGCCGTGAATGAGCAGCGCTTCTACTCAGAGTTCCCTCCAGAAGCCTGAACTCGCCGGTGACAACTTGTATTTGAGATCTCGTTTTTTCGGCTCACTTGCATTTTCCCCGGTTTCCAGAGTTTTTCCTGGGGACTGAAAAACCCCAGTTCTTAAGTATGTCCTTCCCACTGATTTAAAGGAAACGATATCTGTGAGTGTGAGTAATTTGGTGCAGCTTGGTTGAATCCAAGGGGACTGCTGGGTGTTATCGGAGCTATGTGCCCTACATCCGACTTCTATCATGCAAATAACTCAAGTTTGGTGGGAGAGAGAGTGTGGGAAAATCTATTGGTTTTAGTAAGAGCAGGTGTGAGAAGGGACCAGATGGTAGAAAGTGAAACGGGACGTATTCTCCGCTGTTAAGAACCTGCAGAGATTCAAGTGCCAGTTATTGTGAGGGAAGATATTAACTGAGTTCATCTCCGTGTTTTGACCTCGAAAGATCGACAGCAGCGGAGAGAAAGAGAAACTGAGCATGGACGCAACGAAAGATAAAACTTCTCCGTGTGAAAAGCAGAGAGAAGCACTGACGATTCAGTCAAACACTTTTTTCACTTCATATTCCGTTCGACCACTGGACCGGAGCTGGAAATGAAGAGGAGCTGCTCTTCGATGTTGTCAGCTTTTATAAGATGTGATCGTCCGACACAGCAGATAAAATCACTTCCTCTCTCCTGGACTCTGTTCTGAGGTTCAAACCATCGAGCAGACAGACAACCTGCAACCCTTAAACTATTGATCCAGTTTCCACTAGGAAATTCACCAAAATAAAACTCAACATCAGTCATCAGAAAATCACCGAGCTGAATTCACATTTGTCCCAACTTCGACTATTTTTAAAATCCACCACGACCAGATCCTGAGTCTCAGAAAAGTGACAGTTTAGGGATTAGAAACTGAAGTAACCCAGATGTCTTTCGTCTTACATTCATGGAACAAGTGACGATTGTCTTTCAGGAGAAAAGGCAGAAGAGGAAGAATCAGGTCTCGTTCAGAACGACACTGTCTCAAATCAGCTGCTCTCTCACTGGACTCCAAAGTAAATTCAGCGTCTTCCGGCAAAAGAAAACCTGACTCAGCTTTTAATGCAACTTTATTCTCTCTGTTTCACTGGACGCAGCATTTTTCTGTCAGGAGTCAATCATCTCAGCTGAGTCAGCAGAAACAACTGAAGGAAAGAAGAAGAACAACAGTGAAACTGAACTCGAGCTCAACGATTATTCCTGATGAGCACATTTAAAGAGTAAAACATAAATTAGACTTCTTTTCATGTTTTATGAGAATTAAATAATTCAGGTTATTAGACCACTTCCTCTTTCCTTGTGTCTTGTTCTTCTGGTTCTGTGCAGATAGAAGATCTTTCTTCTTTTCTCTCCTTCTCCTCTTTTCTCCGACATGAAGGTGTTCTTTTATGAAGCGCCGCCGGCCGGCAGCTGGACTCGCCCGATGCTGTGAAGACGTTTCGCATCTTATCTGAAAGTCGTGTTCGCTCCTCGCCGAGCTGTCGGGGGGGAATCCCAGACATATGCCTCTTGTGGGGCCGTCAACACCTTGACGTGGTCGAACCAGCTGGACGCCACATGAGTCGTCAGGAGTCACGGTGAGAGGCCGGGGGGGACGATGATCTGCAGAGGTAGATCACAATTGGAAATGGAATCAAAAGAGTTTGATATCATGAACTTCTCATCCTACAGGGAATTCAGAAAGTATTCAGAGCCTCTCACCTTTTCCCTTCTTCTGCCTCATGAGTTTCTGGACCAAGTCTGTAGGATTCACAGAGTTGATGACACTTCTAAAGACCAATTCATGCTTCTGCGTCAACGCTACACAGGTAGCCTAGCCACAGGGCCGAGCATTCACAGTTGTGATACCAAAAAAACTAAAAGAGGGTTGAGGACAGAGGATGGGTCAAAAGAAATGGGAAGAACCTTAACCTTAAAGAGTGGCAGCGAGGGCGGCGGTGATGCAGTGTCATCCACCAACCAGTAGGTGGCTTACTTTATTGTTTCCCTTGCGCTTCTGTTTCATTTGTGAATTTCCTCTACGCAGCAGTATAAGAGGCGGGGGACTAGTGGCAGAAACTTGGACTAGTGGCAGAAAAAGGTCTCTGGTTCGATGCTGGTTCGACTCCACGGAGTTTCAACAAAAAAACGTTCCTGGATAGAATAACAACATAAAAGACGAACCTGGATCTGTCCAAAAGATCAACTAATTTCCCCATTGCATGAGTGTGTCTATGCATGTTTGTGCATGTGTGTGGGATAAATAAAGTGTATCTTCTTCTTCTTCTATAAGTACATTTCATCTTAACGTCTGTGCAGCATCAGTGACACATCGTCATTAGCTCGTCTTCTAAACCTTCAGCCCTTCTCCCCGGACAGTGCCCCCTGTTGTTCATGTGTATTCTGCGCCTTGCTTACATCCAACGTTAATTTCTGAAGATGTTCCCGAGCCAACGCTGCAAAATAGACCCCAGCTACACGAGGCAGCCGACGCCCACATGGGAGAGGGAAGTCAAAACAAGAACATCTCTGCTAACACTCATCTCTTGTTTTTAATTTCCCCGAACAAACCTGTCAGTCGATGTTCTGGAGGTTTTTCTTTTGGGTTCAGGAACATTGTGTTGAGTCGTCCCTGAGGAGCCGAGCTGCTGGTTTTATTAAAGCAATCAGATCAATAGGCTCTGGTAAATAAAACCTGAAGCCAGCGATATCTTTATCTTTAATACCTCACCACAGTTCCTCTACACTCAGAGTAATAACACGCCGAAAAGAAGGGGAAACGTTAAATGAGAGCAAGGGAGAAGAAAGTGTGTGAGCAAGAAACAGACTTTTAGATTTACGACAAACTCTGCAGGTGCAGCGTGACTCTGGATCCTGTGATCTCACTCTCAGCTTCTCTCTAGCTTTTTATTCGTGGAGCAGATTCTGGGGCATCATCATCGTGGTCCGCAGCGTTCTTCTTCCCTCAGTGCGTGTTCTGTCAGGGCAGCTCGCCACGTTAACACTACATCATCCTGCTAAAGAGATTTGTACCGTTTTATTTCCACTTTGAGCGGCATCTCCATCATCTATCAAGTCAAGAAGACGAACGGCTCCGAGGTTTGTTATCACGTCTCCGGTTCTCTGCTGAGCTCGACTGCTTTTCCTTTTCCTAACAAAAGAAATGACTGAGGCTAAACGTGACGAGTTTATTCACGAGACTTTAAGGTAAAACACGAAGGTGAATAATGAAGCAGTGCAGTTGTTGCTTTGTTACAGTGGAACTTAACTATTTGAACTATTGATACCAATTATACATATGGACACAATCGATTTTGTCCACGTTTGACTTTTTATCTTAATCCTCTCCACGTTGTGATAGCCGTCAATCAATAACATCGACCAATCAGTTCATTTGGACCAAAGTCTTCTGTATATCATATGTTTCACTGTGATTTATGACTTTTTACAGGTGTGCACAAAAGCCTTTTACCTCCAGGACTCACGTGCAGCACCCAGGTCTGTTATCAGGCTGGTTTATTTTCCTCTAACAGGAAAGTTCTGTCCACTTCTTTGTATGTAGGCAACATAATGCAAAAACTACTTTACATAAGTTTCCCTCTGTGATGTTTTAAAATACCTTGAACTTCGAAACGTTGGCGAATAAAAAGCCATGAACATTTGTGAACCTGTTGCATTTTACATCAAAGTAACAACTTGTGAAAGACTTTGTCTCATTCTTAAAATCGTGCAGAACACAGCAGTGGCAGGACAGCAAAATGAGAGAGCTCCTACCAGTTTGTGATGCTTTTTTACCAGTTTTATAAACGACATACCCGTTCGATAGGTGTCAAAGTTTATGCATACATATTAGGGCTGGGCAAGTTAACTCGTTTGAATCGAGTTAACTCAAGTGATGAGTTAACTCGATTGTTTATCCGCCAATTATTTTCTTTTTTCCTGTTCTGCAGCAGTCAGCAACAGACTTTCACAAAATAAAAGCCTGACTTTCACAATAAAACAATAAATAATCAAACCTGAGTTAATGCGAGATAAAATAATTAATCGAGTTAACTCATCACTTGAGTTAACTCGATTCAAACGAGTTAACTTGCCCAGCCCTAAACATATATATAAAAGATGCATGTTTAGTTGCACTTTGGTCCATTAGAAACATTTAGTTCCTCTGCGAACTTCACAAGTTGATGAATTTGCACTTTGCTGTTAATGGACACTTCTGTGTGGTTGGAATCATTTCATCTTGTATTTTCCTGGTTTCTTCTTGTGACCCCCGATCGACATGTTCTTCAGGGATCTGAACACGAGGCCGAGCGACGACCTGAAGGTTTTATTCACAGCAGCAGGACGACAGAGGAGCTGCAGCTGAAGGAACACAGACTCTCTCAGATTCAACAGCTCAACCACTGCTCAGCTCTGCTCACACACACAAGTCCTCCTGTTACACTACATGTAGTAAACAACTGGAACCACAGGGGACGCTGTTCAGACAGTTACTCTGGCTCTTCAAACAGAATCATGATGGTTTTATATTTATTCTGTCATATTTTTAATTCTGTATTTTCAAACATTTTGTTATGTTTAAAGCTCTTATTAATCTGAAAAATGTATTGATAAATGAATGTATCATTTGTACAAAAATAAATATATTCCTCTTTTAATTACGCATTAAAATATGAAATAATTAATTATATTGTAATGTAGTCTATTTTATGTTTTACTTTTAATCCACAGTTAATGAAATAGTTCCAGAAACTTGTTCCTTCTTATTTATCCTCATGGAACCTGTGAGATAATCGTCCCAAATCAGAATCTGTGATATTAATGTAACAGGTTAAAACCACAGTTAAAGTTTTTATCTCTATTTCTCATTAGACAAAAAAACTTAAACCGTCATAATCACACCAAACGTCATCATTGCTGTTAAATGAGGGTTTAACACAAACTGTCCAGCACAATAATCCAGAGTTTCGAGATAAGAGAAGACATGCTGCCATCTACTGGACTATTACTGTAGTGACACTGATATTTAACCAGACTGATCCTTCACACACATTTAAATTTTGATGTGAAACATTAACGCTAGTTCTCTTATTTGACTCTTAAACTCAGAGAACCTGAACTTTATAACAAATTTAGGTTTCTAATAATAATCAGGCTGATGAACAGTAAATCTTGATCAACTCTATTTAATTTGTTTGAAACGATTGTCACTGGTGGATTAATAATTTGGTGTATTTTAATACGAGCGCACGTGGAGGATGAATCCACTTTACTGTTTTATTATTCAGTCACTTCATGTTTTAAAAAGTTTTTTTCATCCCACCTTTGAGTTTTAATCCAATCAACAGACTGAGTGGTTCTGAACCAGATTGAAATCTGCTGCTCCGACATCTGCTTTGTGTTTGGTCAGTAAACTCAGTTTTATTAATGAAATCTAAACCCCGATGTGAGGGACAGTAGTGGATCTTATCAGGTGCTTCCAGCTGGCGGAGGAGCTCGGGTCCGTTTGGGTTTTGTGGCCAAACACGGCAGCTTCGATTCCAAGAAACCACTTCAGAGACCAGAGGCCTGATTCAGAGCAGCTCAAACAAACACTTCAGCGACTCGGACTGCGGTGAATGAAAATAAGAAGCCGTCTCTGGTGCAGCTGCAGAAGATAAGATACAAATCATACAAATACAGGTTTATAGATCTGTGATTGAAACCATGGAGTCTGACCTAAAGTCGAGGGTTTTAGCTTTCAGAGGTGTAGTCTTATGTCATTCAAAACTTTTGCTCAACAGCATGAAATAACTCATAAAAAAATTATATATAATAGTTTCCATGTTATCTACAGTAACTAATATCTACGACATAATATCTACGAAGATCAGAGACCTGAAACTTCAACTAGGATTTATCCTTTGCATAATAAAAATATATTTGACAACACACAAAAAAAACAAGAGTCCAATCTTTCCTTTCAATTTGTTTTTGTTTTTATCGCCACATCGTCAGTTTGAACATGATCCATTGTTTACAAGCAGCTGAACTCACATTCAGGCTGTAACCGTTTAGAACAGCGACCGGTTTGAAACTCCAGCCTGAGCCGCTTCCACCCAGCTTCAGAATCGGGGCTTTTCAGTCAAATTAAATAAATCACAATAAAAAAAAAGAAAATGAGGCAGCATAAAGAATAAGACTTTTTTTAAAACATGACTTGCTTTGGTGGCTCCTTTGGCAGCGGCGCTCGTCTTAAAGCCGGGAACACGCCCTGCGTCCCCGAGCGAGTTCCGGAGCGTGTCCCGACTTCTCGCACAGTTTGTCTAAGTGCTAACACAGGGCAGTGGTGATGTGAACGCACAACGGAGAATAACACCGTTGCACAATAAACTGTTTGCCTCAAGATTCAGAAGAAAATGCACCTTTTCTCCTCGAGCCCCGGAGAGACGGAGGCAAGAGTCCAGCTAGAAAATCATTAGGGTTTATTTGATTCCATAAACGAAGAGGGAATGACATGAACAAGAGGAATTCTCTTTAAGAACGTCACAGTAGCACGAGGCGGTGTTTCAGAAGAGTGTTGATGAGAGAGAGGAGACTGAAGAGATCAGTGAGCGATGGCGTGTCGGAGGAAGAGGTTTAGCTGAAATACTGAAGTTGGCTGCTGGGTCCCGCACACAAACACACACAACTACTGAATAGAAGCTTTGAGTTGATGCAGGTTCACGTTTCAGAACAAGTCGTCGATTCATTCTTCAGCCAAGTCGGACCACTTGATGCAACTTATGTGAAAATGCTAAATACTTTTAAGCATCTGCTATGGAAGGCCGTTTTAAAAACTGAAAACCGTCTGTTTCCCTGAAAAGTCGACAATTGTCCGAAACCCAAGAGTTACCCAGAGTGCAACAGGCCAAAACAGTCCGAGTGCTCCCATCCACCAAACACCAACACCCTTCTAGCCACACCCCCTCCTGTCTGCTCCCCAGCCGGGCCGGCGGGCTCAGTAGCGGTAGTGGTCCGGTTTGAAGGGCCCCTCCGTGGGCAGACCCAGGTACTTGGCCTGCTTGCTGGACAGCTTGGTCAGCTTCACTCCCAGTTTGTCCAAGTGAGCGGCTGCGACCTGCTCGTCCAACTGGTGAGAAACAAGGAGAGAACCTGTTAGAGGAAACCTGATCCATGTGGAACACGACTGTTACACCCACGGTGTAAGAAGGAGAGGTTCCGCAGGTCCTTCATCCCGGCTGCAGTCAGGCTCTACAACACCAGCACCACCTGATAATGTTGTAGTCCCTGTCTATTATCTCTATCTCCACTCAACCTCTCACCATAGCTGTATTTGTATTTTTCTTATTTATTTTTTATTTTTTACTCAGATCACTACTATGCACAATAATATTCAACACTTTACATCTATATTTATATCATGGTCACTTATAATGGTTACATTGCAATATTTATATTTCCATTATGCTATCTTGAAGTATTATTTATATTATGGTCACTTACTTTTTAATTATTTTTCTGTATCATGGTCACTACGGTTGCAATATTACTTATAATATTTTTGTTTTCATTATCATTACAATAACACTTACATCTTTCCACTTTCTCCCCAGTACCTGCTTTTGCACAGTGTCTGTTTTGCAGGTTGTTTTTGTTTCTGTACTCTCATTATGTGTAGTTTAGTATTGATATATTTTGATCTTTTTTATTGTGCTTCGGCACTGTTATTTAAATTCTGTTTCTCTTATTTTGCTGTAACAAGTGAATTTCCCCGTTGTGTGGATAAATAAAGAAATCTAATCTAATATGTTAAACGTTTCTCTACATCTGTGTTTCCTCTGCAAAGGACGTGATGCTACACAAAATGTACTTTATCATTTCATGGACCAAGAAGGAACTCATTTAGATTTGGTTGAAGGGCGAATGCAGGTATTTTAAACATGGACAGTTTCATCCATTTCTCCCCAAAAAATAATTCTATATAGCAGACATCTTTGAGTTTGTGACATTTGGTGCAACCTGATTTAATTCAACAGGACTTGACGGGGGTATTTACACTGAGTGAGAGTCTAGTTTGCTAGTCTAATTTTAGAACTGGAAAAGAAGTTTAAAGTTGTCTGTCTATTTCTTGTCTGTCTCTTAATTTTGGATTATCATAATTTCAAACATTAGAAATTAACACAACTGAACAGTTACACATGACATCTTTCGATTGTTATTTTCTCTTCTATGTTAATTGGCACATCACACAGACGATACTAAAACATTAAACTATCTTGTTGAGTGTGTTCTGACCTTCTTGGGCAGGAAGTAAACTCCCAGAGGATATTTCGCGGTGTTTGTCCACAACTCGATCTGAGCCAGCACCTGCAGGAGAGGAGGAGAGGACACGCTCACGTGATCAGTGAAGCTGCATCAATATGTCGAGGTTTCAAACTGTAATCTTGAGTGTTAGAGTATCGACCAATACAAAGTTATTGACGACAAAAGTAGTTGTAATGTAAAGAATATTCCACCAGTGCCACCTCCTCCTTTCACAGAAACTCACCTGGTTGGTGAAGGAGTTGCTCATGACGAAGGACGGGTGTCCCATGGCACAGCCCAGGTTGACCAGTCGGCCCTCGGCCAGGACGATGATGTGACGTCCGCTCTTCATCCTATAACGGTCAACCTGAGGAAGAGGAGGAGGAAGATGAGTCACACTGAAGGGGACAAACTATAAATGTACACGAACAAGATTAAATCTGTTCTAGGTCGTCTTACCTGTGGCTTGATGTTGATCTTCTCTGCTGCGTTCTTGTCTAGCCAGCCCATATCGATCTCACAGTCAAAGTGTCCGATGTTGCAGACGATGGCGTCGTCCTTCATGTTGTCGAAGTGTCTGAGGGAAACGCACAAAACGAACAACTTCACACGGGGCAAAAATTGATGTGACGCAAGAATTCAGTCCGACATTAAGACTGTCCAACTGAAACATGACCTTGGCTTGAACTTACTGTCCCAAGATGATGTCCTCGCAGCCGGTGGTGGTGACGAAGATGTTTCCTTCCTTACAAGCTTCCTCCATGGTGGTAACTTCATAACCTGCAGAGACACGAAGTCAATATTAGTCTTGTTGACAGACGACGGCTCGACCACACGATAATTACATCAAAGACTCTGGATCTGAGATATTTGGTTTAATTTCTGCAGTGGGAGGAAGTAGAAGAGCCTGCTGCTCCTCCTCCTCTCCCCTGAATAACAGAGGGAGTGTTTCTGTTGTGAACGTGTCTGTGTAGAAACCTCCCTCTGTGTTGTGCATGTGTGTGAAAGAAACTCTGGATAAACTCTGCAGCCACTTCCCCAGATTTCACCCAGAGGTCATGTGTGAAAACGGCTGAAGAGTTCACTTTGAGATTTGTACAATCTGACAGCAGTGCAGCTTAGTCTTTAGGGCAAATCCAAATCCCTAATCTGATAGAAAAGACCACCCACAGTGGCCTTCTCTCCTTGATTAAAACTCATGGTGATGCTGTAACTTGTCCTTCATCACTTACCCTCCATGGCAGCCTGCAGGGCGTTGATGGGATCGATCTCCGTGACGATGACTCTGGCTCCGAAGCCGCGCAGCGCCTGGACGCAGCCCTTACCCACGTCTCCGTATCCGGCCACGACAGCGACTTTGCCAGCGATCATCACATCAGTGGCGCGCTTGATTCCGTCGATGAGACTTTCCCTGCAGCCGTACAGGTTGTCGAACTTGCTCTGCAGGAGAGAGACGGAACATAATTTGTGTTATTCCTCCTGACAGAGAAGAGAAGAGACGGGAGAGTTCTCCCAAGGGTCCGATTTTATTTCACTAATTATAAGTCAGACATTTCTAATGACCTCAAAGTGTCACTCAGGTCAAGTGGCCGAGATCATTTCAAGATGTTTTAAAGTCTGTTTGCTCTAAAAACAAAATCCCGTATGATGAAGAAAAGAAGAAGACTACATTTCTGTTGCATGTCGTCGTATTCACGGGACCGGATGCAGCTGAAGAGGATTCACCAGATGGGTTAAAAGCAGAGATTAAATTTCCCTCCTTGCATGAGTGTGCTTGTGCATGTCTGTGCATGTGTTTGGGACAAATAAATGTATCTATCAAGCTCGAAGCCGTTACCTTTGTGACGGAGTCGTTGACATTGATGGCTGGGATCTTCAGGTCGCCCTTCTTCAGCATCTTGTACAGGTTGTGAACGCCTGTAGTCGTCTCCTCCGACAATCCACGAATACCTGAGAATACAGAGTTCCAAATTGATGACCATGTACATGACTGATGCTGCACTTCGAGTTAGGAACAGGGTTATATTGATAACAGGCTGCATGTTGATTATTTAACAGTGGCTGGAGTGTACGACTCAGATTCCTCCGTGAAGTCGCTCTCTGCCGCCCGTTGACACAGCTGCAACACTTTAGCAGTTGAGCTGAAACGTCTCAAGGGACAGGAAATTGAAAAAAACAAGCACATCACTGCTTTAACGTACAACTATATTATTATCCATGAAAGATCGTTCTGAATTAAAAATATTCTGCCCCCTTCATGGACATATGGGCGGCTGTGGCTGAGGGGTAGAGTCCTTGGGCAAGATGCTGAACCCTGAACGGCCCCCCATAGAATAACAAAGTGCTGCAAGTAGATGCAATGTATGAATGTGCGTAGAAAATCGCTATATAAATACAAATCCATTTACCATTTACAAAAAGGTACCAAAAGGAAACAGCCGAGATAAACTCAGAAATGAAGACAAAAGAGACCCAGTGTTAAATTGTGTGTTAGCTTGTTTATGAAACAGACCTGCCAGCAGCTTGGGGTGCTTCTGGTGGACCAGGTTGGTGAGGTCTCCTCCGTCATCCAGGATCATGTTCAGGGGCTGACCGTCCTTGAAGTACAGAGTCTGCTCGATGCACCACATGTACTCCTCGTCAGTCTCACCTTTCCAAGCGAACACTGCAGACACAGGGACACTGGTTGGTTGGTTTCCATTCTGAGAGACTTCTCTGCATACCTCCACTTTCAGGTTTTAGTGACGAGTGTTACAGACATGTGAATATCAAACACAGGAGGCGTGCGTTACCTGGAATGCCGGCCTTGGCGATGGCAGCAGCAGCGTGATCCTGGGTGGAGAAGATGTTGCAGCTCGACCACTGAACCTGTGGGAGGGAGGAAGAGACATGCATGTGAAAATGGACATAACCAGTGTAGACTGGGAAACTATGACACAGCAGAGATGGGTCATGGTTTAGAATCAAAGACAACTTAACTAAAAAAAATAATGATATCCAGTCTCACATGAGCAGTTTCTATCCAGATTACAGCTGTTTGTGTGTGAGAGTTAAATTGTGATTGGTGAGTACATCTGACTCCTGATGTAGAGTCTCAGTGCAGAACACCACCCGCCTCAAGGGGAAGGAAATCATTCAGCTCAAAGTGATATGAATAATAACATTTGTCTTGTTTAACAGATAAAGAGTCTGGTAGAGCTGCAGAGTTTCACCAGTACAGAGGGAGGAGAGGTAGAATGAGAGCAGGTTGTTATTCTGTGTTTGTTCTCAGGCTGCAGGCTCCTGCAGGACCAGACCAGTCCTGATTACAGATAAAACCAACAAGCTAATGCAACCCACTGGCCTTGAGACCAAATCCCAGACTCACTGAAACAGTTTGTACAAATGAATGATCAATAACCTCCTTCCCTTTCATCTACTGCTGCAAGTCCACAAACTGGAACCTACAAGAACGGCTCCAGGTCGAAGTGATCCACAACACAACTACTGTTAATGAAGTTTATATACATGACTAATCTACAGACAAATAACCAGGTCCTGTTGCTCCTGGAGTTAATTCACTGGCTGGACAATGAACAACCAGCATCACTGGATTTCAGTGGAGACAAAGTCCCCTCTCATCTTTGTTTCAGAGAAATAAGGACCAATTAAAAGACAGAGGTTTTTTTGAGTTTCTTGTCATGTCTGCACAATGTGCTCATCCTTGTTTGCTCATTAAACTGACTAGTCCATCACAGGAGACATGGAAGCCCTGGATACAAATTTAGTTTAAACTCGGCTCATTAAAACCAATTTCGGAACAAAGCTCTGAGGGCAGGCTTTCACACCTACATGTTAATCCCCAGAATTAGGCATGTGGCATTTATCGATACCACAAAACATTGGACAAGTACAGATTAAAGTGGTACCACACTGAAGTGAGATTTGACATGTTCAGATATAATTCATGCATCTTGACAAAAAAAAAACAGGTATACTTATGTGCTTTTAAGTTTGGGCTGGTGGGAAAAAACACATATTAAGCTAATATGTGGATTCTCATGGGCGGGGCGGGTAGCAGCCTGAAGCTTTTACCTCAGCTCCGAGGTCGATGAGGGTCTCGATGAGCACGGCGGTCTGCAGGGTCATGTGGAGGCAGCCGGCGATGCGGGCGCCCTTCAGGGGCTTCGACTCGCCGTACAGCTCCTTCATCTTCATGAGACCGGGCATCTCATTCTCGGCGATATCAATGGCCTTACGTCCCCACTCGGCCAGGGTGATATCGGCTGGAAGAGAGATGGTACAGTTTAGACAAAAATGTTCTGTTATAAATCATTGGTTTATGAGTTTACACATCACATATCGGTAATAAAAGGTTATCTAGATTAAGCAAAGCCTAGTTTGTACAAAGCCGGTCTTCTCCCGATCAGGTGAGTTTGCCTGAATAGAAGCTCGGAACAGTGGGAACAGTGGGAACAGTGGGAACAGCGGGAACAGTGGGAACAGTGGGAACAGCACTGCAGCCTCAGAACCAGACTGATATTCAGCAGCTGGTCCCATTCAGCCACTAATCTCATTCTGTGCACTTTAAAAACGGGAGATGATCACGATACAGAAACAGGCTTTGTGATCTAACAGGAAGTGAGGCCCCTCCCGTTTTAGGCTGTAAGTTAAAACTCAGGGTAACCGGGTGAAGTCCTGAACTACGACCCCCTCCCCCCCCTCCACCACAGCAGCAGCTGCAGCAGCCGGTTCAAACACACCTCCACCAGTCTGACCGCTCTGAACCGGCCCCGGGCTGATTGAACCTCCACAGAGAGGATTAGGAACTGAGGTTCACACCGCGGTCAAAGCTGTGGCAACACTTCTGTAGATGAGTTTAGAGGCTAAAATAAACATAAATTCATCTGTAGTTCACATCAATTTGTTTAACATTAATTTTGTTTGGATATAAAAGACTAAGAACTAGAGGTAAACTTGTACAAGTCACCCTCTAATCTGTTTTGTAACACTTCTAAATTTCTTTACATCTGACAAACAGTCCAGGGATATTTCATTTATTACGATATCCACATATTGTTAAATATAAGATGAAACCATAATGACTGATTATGGTGACGATATGGCGATTAAAAAAAAAAAATTGAAAAGGATTGGACTCTTGTTTTTTTCCTCATATTCATGTTTTCAAATATATTTTATGCAAATAAGGCCGAATTCTCTGAAATAACAAACCCAGTTAATTGATCAAAAAATTCCTCTCAATTAAGTGATGGACTTGACCAGAACTGCCAATTATGCTTCTGTTAATTGATTTATTCCTTTAATAAAAGAATTTACATAGAGTAAAGTGATTTTCTATTAAATGCTGCATTGATAATTTGTCCCGTCAACTCCTGCTGCAAATTCAATATCTGTGGGAAATCTTTTTTATACGTCAGTCTCAGAATTAAATTAATCATAATGTAATGATGCGTCTGGCCTGAATGATCCCGACAGGACTTCAGACCTGGAGATGACCAGTGAAGAACGTGGACTTCGCCCTGAAGCTGTTTGTTAATGGAAGTTGTGCAACTGTCTAAACCAACTCTGGTCTAAACCAACTCTGGTCTAACCCAGACCAGACAAGGTCCCATGTTTATATAATGAGTTATAACTTATTACTTAAGCTAAATAAACTTTAAATCCCATATTTTGCAGACGTTCTCACTTTGTACATTTTGTTTTTTCCAGGTGGATTTTAGATTTCTCGACGCAAAGCTGCAACCATACGTTCTTTTTTTTTAATAATCTGGTTTAAGGAGACGGATAAAAACACTTAAATGTCAGATTTGCATAATAACAAAATTAACTTTTATGAACTTTATATATAAAAGCACTACGAGCACCACGTGTAGTCGCAGCCCTGCTCCGGTGTGAAGTTACGTTCACCGCCTGTTTCAGTCACTCACTCAGGCGCGGTGCATCACGGGACTTTGTAGTTTACCAACACAGATGCAAGCCGAGGTTCGCTGCGGGATAGAACTACAAGTCCCAGAGGCAGGCGGAGGGAGACACTGGCGTTCAAGCAGCCCGGCAGCTAGCGACTCACTCCCACATGTCGATTCATTCTGACGTTTGAAAACCTGCAAACTAAGACGCGTTGTTTGCCTGTTAGCGAACATGCTAACACGACGTGCTAACTAGCTTAACCGCACAACAACAACAGTGTTTATTTACATGACGCTAGCAAGTGAGCAGCAGCTAACCCGGACAAGAGCTAACGGAATGAAGCTAGCTACACACAACATGAAGCTAACATGCATTAGCTTTCATTCAGGCTGCGTGCCGGGCAGCTTTAAGCCGGCTAGCACCCGGTTAGCATGCTAGCTAGCACCCGCGCCATCTTGTTTTTAAACCACTTTAACAACAGACGAATAAAACAACTACTGACCAACTTTGAAGGCGAGTTTGTCAGACATGTTGTAGTCGGTGGCTCGGACCCGGGCGGAGCTGATGTAGCAGGGGGAGGGAGACAGAGAAGGAGGAACACCAACGTGACGGATCCGCTTTTATACCCGCGAGCCGGAGTTTAACCGACGGACCCAGCAGCGAACCCTGCGTTCCTATTGGCTGCCGGGGATCCCCGCCCCGAGCACCAGTGATCTGATTGGACGAGAGGGGAGTACGATGTGGGCGGGTCCAACCAAATGACAGGGCTGAGTTTTGGAGCAAGTTGAGAAATAACAGATATTTATGAAAGTGAATAAAGAAGTTTTTATTATTGTGACTAATACAACATATGCAGTCAGATATTGTACATTACATCAGGTATTAAATCCACAATTGTTTTTGCTGCTCTATGAAAATAACTTTAAGAAAAGTTCTATCGTATTTAAATTTTATGATCCCACATATATTATATACTTAAAATACACTTTCTATTGGAACAAGTTGGTAGAGAAATATAGATATATTTAACAGATGTCGAGTCAGATGTTTGTGAAAGTGAATAAAGAATAATGTTCTATTACCTTTTATTATTGTGACTAATACAAAACATGCAGTCAAATATTGTACATTACATCAGGTATTAATTCCAATGTTGTTTTTGCTGCTTTTTGGTATGAAATCTGAATCTTATCTAAATATTATTATCGAACATATATTATATACTTAAAATACACTTTCTATTGGAACAAGTTGGTAGAGAAATATAAATATATTTAACAGATGTCGAGTCAGATGTTCGTGAAAGTGAATAAAGAAAAATGTTCTATTACGTTTTATTATTGTGACTAATACAACACATGCAGTAAAATATTGTACATTACATCAGGTATTAATTCCAATTTTGTTTTTGCTGCTTTTTTATGTAGGAAATCTGAATCTTATCTAAATATTATTATCGAACATATATTATACACTTGAAATACACTTTATATTGGAACAAGTTGGTAGAGAAATATAAATATATAACAGATGTCGAGTCAGATGTTCGTGAAATTGAATAAAGAAAAATGTTCTATTACATTTTATTATTGTCACTAATACAACACATGCAGTCAAATATTGTACATTACATCAGGTATTAATTCCAATATTGTTTTTGCGGCTTTTTTATGTATGAAATCTGAATCTTATCTAAATATTATTATCGAACATATATTATACACTTGAAATACACTTTATATTGGAACAAGTTGGTTGATAATATAAATATATAACAGTTGTCGAGTCAGATGTTCGTGAAATTGAATAAAGAAAGATTTTCTATTACATTTTATTATTGTCACTAATACAACACATGCAGTCAAATATTGTACATTACATCAGGTCTTGTTTCCACTATTGTTTTTGCTGCTTTTTTATGTATGAAATCTGAATCTAACTAAATATTATTATCGAACATATATTATACACTTAAAATACACTTTCTATTGGAACAAGTTGGTAGAGAAACATACATATATAACAGATGTCGAGTCAGATGTTCGTGAAATTGAATAAAGAAAGATTTTCTATTACATTTTATTATTGTGACTAATACAACACATGCAGTCAAATATTGTACATTACATCAGGTATTAATTCCAATGTTGTTTTTGCTGCTTTTTTATGTATGAAATCTGAATCTTATCTAAATATTATCATCGAACATATATTATACACTTGAAATACACTTTATATTGGAACAAGTTGGTTGATAATATAAATATATAACAGATGTCGAGTCAGATGTTCGTGAAATTGAATAAAGAAAGATTTTCTATTACATTTTATTATTGTGACTAATACAACACATGCAGTCAAATATTGTACATTACATCAGGTCTTGTTTCCACTATTGTTTTTGCTGCTTTTTTATGTATGAAATCTGAATCTTATCCAAATATTATTATCGAACATATATTATACACTTAAAATACACTTTCTATTGGAACAAGTTGGTAGAGAAACATACATATATAACAGATGTGGAGACAGATGTTTCTTAAATAAAGTTAGAGTAAGTTCATAATGGCCAATTTACTATGTTTTTTATTATAGTGACTATTACAACACATGACATTTAATATTGTAGATTACATAAGGGTTTTTTTTACACTATATATATATCTTTGGGTAATTCATGTGTATATACAAACCAAACTAACTACAACAAACCTATGATTAAAACACTATGGCCAGTAATACAAATAATAATAGTAGATTCAAATGATTGAACAATACACCAGATAAAAACTTCTGCAAAACTGCTAAACTGTATATTCTACTTCTCCTTTTTAAAATTATTTTCCAAACATATACTGTGTACTTTGAAGTTGTATAAATGTTGAACTGTGACTTGTTCCTTGCACATGCAGATGCATTGTTAAACAAACAGTACAAAGTGTATTCTTATGCACAATCTACAGAAGGGTTCACCAGAACATAATGTGACACATTGGTTAAATAGAAAGCTGCTGAATTACAAACTACAAAAAGATATCACTCTCTTGCATCTGAAGCCAAACATGGAAGAATCCTGGTTTGACCCCCGGCTCCTCCACACAGAGAGTGTGTTGAAATACCGTTGAGCAAGAAACTGGACCCACAAGTGTTTAATGAGTAAAAGAAAACTCTGCTTTGAAGTGTTGAGGAATTAAAAAAGGAGAGCGGGATGTTCAAAACATGGTAAACAGTGACGAACGATTAAAGCATATTCAGTATTTCAAACCAGAGTAGGGATCACAACCTATACAAATAAAAGAAATGTAAATGTAACGACAATACATTCTATATGCAACAGTTCATTAATAATAAAATGCAGCAATAAAAATGTGTAAAAGTATAAAAAAAATACTGTGTTGTTATATGTTCATGCTTATGCTTTGAGGGACAGTACTGAGAATAGTTGCTGACCTTCCCTTAACTCTATCTCGGCCTTGGTCTCAGACTCAATGAGAGTAAAGGTCCTCACTCACATTCCTCCACAACCAAGGCTGACATTTTAATACTTAAATACAGAAGATCAGTAGCAGGAGGAGTGGGCAGCTGCTTCCTGAGAAGATGTGCATGTAAACCAAATGACGTAAAATAAAGTGGAATATGACAAGTTTGGTTTGATTTTAGATGTATCTTATGTTTGAGCTTAAAGGCTAGATAATGAGTGTTTCTTAAATCAACAGGTAAACTTATATTCCAGTAGTTGGAGGCCCAAACCTACTGTGCCTGTGCTGCACTGCTCCCTCTGGTAATCTCCTGTGTTGGAGAAGTTACAGCTTCTCTCCTTCTGCATCATAAACTGACTCAGTCACAGAGGCCATGAAAAACCTTAAAGATGAGGCAGGGATCGGCAAAATATTTAAATGAAGTAGATTGTATTTTTGTACCATGTTGCAGTCATGATATCTCCTGGCCTCGAGTGTTTCAAAGCTTGTCCAGGGTCTGTCTCGGTCTCAGAGACCTTGTGCTTGATTGTGAGCAGCTCCTGAAACAATACGTGGGAAGGATCATGGTATGAAAAGCTCGGCTGCCTCTGTTATTAAGTGTGTGAGGTTATGAGGTTTATTTTGAAAGGACCTTTTTAATCATGTGTTTGAATTCCAGGATATTTAAAATCAGACACCACAATGAGCTTTGTCCTTTAACTCAAATATTCTGTGGTCAGGTTCTCCAGAGTTTATCTGCAGCAGAGGTCAGGGGTCAGGGACATTGATTTATTAATTTACTGCTTTAAATAACAGGATGCAGTTCAAAATGGTGATTATTCAATGATAGAACACTCACTTATATGCAGTGGTGTATAAAGTACTTGAAAGCCATACTTGAGTAAAAGTACAGATATCTTACCTGAAAGTGACTTCGGTAAAAGTAGAAGTCACCCGTCAGAAAATGACTTGAGTAAAAGTCTTAAAGTAGCTCATATTAAAAGTACTTATGTATCAAAAGTATCTGGTGTTGAAATGTACTTAAGTATCAAAAGAAAAAGTACAAGTACCATAATTAAAAATGCTTTTTATAGTAGGCCTATACAGACACAAAACAACCCAAAATGTTTCTCCTCAAGATTTATCTCAACTGACTGAAAAATTATAACAACAATATGAATATAATGTATATAATGTATAATTTTACAAATGTTGAACCCTAGAAGAGAGAGAGAGAGAGAGAGAGAGAGAGAGAGAGAGGTGCACGTTGCGCCAACCTCCGCTGCTCAAGTAACGAGCCAGTTTGACATTGTAAGAAGTAGAAAGTACACATATTTTTGTTCAAATGTAACGAGTAAAAGTAAAAAGTCGTCAGGAAAATAAATACTCAAGTAAAGTACAGATATAGGGAAAATCTACTTAAGTACAGTAACGAAGTATTTCTACTTTGTTACTCCCCACCACTGCTTATATGACACCTTCAACCAGCTGCACCAAAACCCACATTAAAGATAATGCACAGTAGTACTGGATGACATGTCCGAGTAGCATGAATGTCAGTGTACAGCAGGTAAATGAAAAGTCTCGGGTGAATAAGAAGCGTAGTAACACAGGGACTGAGTGACAGCCTCATGTTGAAGTGACTGAACTCTGCTCACTGGCAGAAATTCAACACTGCAGCTAATTTAAGAACATGTTTCAAGCTGCTTGTTCTGGACAACAGCGGGTTGTCGACTCAGCAGTCTGACGGGTGCTGGGTTCGAGTCTCACACTCTGGAGAGCGGTGGACTCAAGTGTTCATAGTGGACATGTGCAGGAAACACGTCATTGTCACATTTGTTTTCGGATTTGAAACATTTCAATTGAATACAAATTCTCAAGTGGAATTATTTTGCCAAAATCCTGCTGTTTATTATTTATTTAAGCCTTTTTATCTCTCACGTATATAATTAATCCACAATGAATAACTTAGGAACTTCCTCCGCCAAGAACTGAACAATCCTAAATGATTGTTCAGTTCTTGTGGTAGAAACATAATTGAAAAAAGGAAGTGGTCTGATAACCTAAATGATGTTTGTTTCACAGACACATACTTCTATACTGTGAGTTTTATGTAAAACTAGACATAACCATATATGGAGGAGCAGGGGGCGGAGCGGAAATGAGAGCTTGAAAACACTGCATTCCCAGCTACACCTGTGACCTGCACCCATTGGACGAAGCAAGCTGTCACTCACATGATATCCACGCCCCAAAATCAAGTGTTTCATGTTCTAATTTAAAAAAAACACAACTTAAACTACAGATTGAGCATTCAGGCACTTTAGCATCGGCGGGTTTCCAAACCCAGACTCTCCTTGTACAAACAGTCTATGGTAAAGATGAGACACTGCTGAGGTTTGCATTAAATCCCAACTTTATTAAGATAAAGTGTATACAACCCAACATTGACAACAGTCACAGAGCAACATGGTTGCCACACGGGGAAAAACGATCTCCGATGTCCAACCCTTTGTAGAGCTCTGAGCAGAACTGGCTACTGGTCACACTGTTTCTGAACAGCCAGATAGCACATGAGTAATATTTGAGCCAAAACACACACACACAGGAAAAAGAAAAACAAACTCCATTGGCATCATATCTACACTTCTTTTCGATAGTTTGTTGTTAAATATAAAGGGTTGAGGTCGACCCGCTGACTTGGTGATTTAGCGTTACAAAAATGAGAAAAGTTTATAATTGCTCCTTTTTTAAAAATATGTTCACACTCAACCAGCTGTTGGATTCTGGGCCGACCTCAGTCCGTCCATGCATAAATGTGTTTGCAGATGGGAGGAGGGAAGTGTGGTTTTACAGCATAAGTAGCAGGGCGGTGAGCAGAAGCTGGACTCGCTCAAAGCCTCATTTCTCCATGAGGGCCAACACATGTCACGTGTGTTGTTCAATGTTCAAATCAAACGTTTTTCACTACAGGTGAGTTAATAGTAAAATAAGGAAGAAAAAAAAAAAGGAAATTCCAGGTCACCGTCTCGAGTTGACGTAATATTCACAGGAGGTCACTGTGTCAAGGGGCTGAGGAAACATCACTCACACCCGGAACCTTTACAATTCAACCCCTGTGGGATTCTCTCAGAGACGTCACTGTGAAACCACAGAAGAGGGAGTCGGCACCTCGCAATTTCTTATTCACAAACAGAAGCATTGTAATGTGTCCTCTAGCGGCCACTCGTACCTGCACCATCTTGACAGCAATGTATAAACTGTCCTAATATAAGAATAATAACGTCTGATTTTGTACCTAGAAAATCAATTCATCAAATCAATCTTATTTTGAAGTTCTCCGGGGTCAGATCAGGATTTTACAGGATTATCAAAGAAAATTAGTTATCTAGATTTTGTCTAATTTTTGCTTTTGTGGTGGAATATTTACCAAAACAATATACAGAGCAAATTACTCTTTTAATTAATTTTTGCTGCTCTAATCGGCCAGTGTCATCGACTTGATTTACAGTTTAGAAACCAAAGTCTCTGGCAAAGTCGAGCATTAGCACGTTAGCATGAGCATCAGTTGCTTCGGAAAATGAGGTTGAAAGCTTCTAATATCCACTCAGAATCGTGACTGAACCGTTTTTCACTTTTTCAATGTTTGGCAAATGGGACCATGGTGGTTAAGGCTCCTCAGTGGAACCAGAGCACTGGCATCACTGGTACTCTAAACGTTTTTAATCTATTTTTACTCTCTCCTCACACAACATTTTAGTATTGTAAGTGGTTGGACCAACATGGCCCTAGATAAGTAAACAAGAAGTTGCCCGGGGGGCTCTTCGGCAGTGTGAGATATGGCTGACAGATTCTCTAATAACCAGATGTTTAACTGCACTGTTACATATCTGTGATGTGTTGTTTTGTGGTTTGACAGTGACGTTTCAATGAGAAGGTCCCACTTTCATCGTGAATCCTTTTCGTTGAGATTTAGCAGAGATGGTGTGGATGAAGGTTGTCGTCACCATCTCAGAAGAGCAGAGACACGACAGCACAGGAAGCAGAGAAATGGCCGAGTCACGTCGTCTTTCAGTTTTTGATTTTTCTTCCCACACATCTTTTGATTATTTTTTTCACATTCCTCCCAGAAACAAGCATTGTCGTGTTCCTCCACACACCCTTCCCTAGAAGTATGCACTTGCAAGCTCCGGCCCTAAGTGCTCATTCGTGCACTCTTTTTCTTAAAAAGAGCATTTTGATAATCATAACCACAGGCTGTGAGGGCACGACATTTACTTTTCATGCTCGATGCCCTTTAGATACAGAGGAGTGTGCAGGTGGAGCAAAGAGATTCTTATTATAACATTAATTTGAAGAGAACAGCCCGGGTTCACATCAGCACAAGTGCATACTTCAGGGCTGGGGTATGGTTAGATATTGGGATGTCGACTTTAAGACAGAGCAGCAAGCTCAGGAGCCCAGAGTCTCTGTCTGTCCTCCAGATGTTGGGACCAGTCTGGCAGCACAGAAACAGACCGGAGAAGGGCGCTAGCTAGCTGGAATGGCAAGCTAGCTTAGTTAGCTGCCCAGGCCTCGAGTTCCGAGAAGTCGTCTTCGTCTTCCTCCTTCTTCTTGGCTAAAAAATAAACAGAGACAGATGATAAAATTAAATTTCTCCGGCAGATGTTATTGATGTGGAACAAATTCTATTCTTTAAGTTCCATGAAGTACCTGGTCTTGCAGGGAGAGATGTAGATGGTACGCTGGGCAGAGGGACATCGTCTGTTTCTTGGATTTCCAGAAGATTTTTGTCCAGCTCTTCCTGTTCCAGATCCTCCAGCTCAGCCATGAGTTCATCCTGAACACACACAGAAGGATCAGTAAACGAACTTCAAATATGTAGAGCGCTCACCTCCGCCTAGCTCCAACAATCAACTTAATGTTTTTTTAGATATAGTTGGAACTCCACCCTACTGGGGTTTATTTGGTTTATTAGTTTAAAATGGAGAAGATAATTTTGAGAAGTAAAACCTCAACTTCAGGCGTATTTCTCAATTTTCTCACCTCATCAAACTCTTCTCCGAAGCCGACTGGTCTGGAAATGGCATCAGAGATCTCCTGAGCTAATTCCTGCTGGTCTGTGATGTCCGACATCAAATCTTCTACTTTGTCTATGTCCCTGTGAATAAGGAAGACAGAGAGAAAGACAGAAAACATGTAAACGTAGGCATGAAAACAAGCTTGTCTCAATATAAAACAGTGGTGGTCAATTTCTATTCTTTGGTCACCATAGGAGAATATAAAGGGACAAAAAAGGGACGAGACAAAAAAAGTAGACATCATGACTTTGAAGGACATCTGAGTTCATGCATAGGTTTTCTTTTTGGAATATTCCTTGCAAATTCACAACTACTTCGGAAATGTCTCTCTTACATGTGTTGGTGTGCACCCTGCAGTGCCTTGGCGGCAAAGCCCATGTTCTTAAGCACTTCTGTGTTGGTGTTAGCGTTCTCCAAAGCCTCCCTCTGGAACTCGATGGTGGACAACGTCCCGTCAATCTGACCCAGCTGCTTCTCATAACGCTTTTTTCTCTTCAAGGCCTGTAGAGCGCCTGCACAGAAAGAAAGAGACAGAGTGAGTTCACATGACAGCAGACACTCCTGCTGAGGTGAAGAGGTTGGATGGAGACATGTGAGACTGAACCCCGGCTCATGCTCAACTCTTTAATAACCACGACTGACACCAACTTCAAGCATTCAGAGGTAAATAAGTCACAATTAATTATCTTTGTTATATTGAGAGTAGTTGTTATATATTTACTGAGGTAGTACTTGACCAATTTACTGGTTTTTCGGCCGATAGATAAATGTCTTTCACGGACATATCGTATCGGTGGTTTGCGAAAGCTTTTAAAATGTATTTTAATTTTACTTTACTAATATATGTTACAGATGTGTATTTACATTTTCAAATTCTGTATGTGTGATTGAAATTGTGTTTCCTTTCCAATTATAGTTATTTGTTATTAAATATATGGTTAAACTGTCAAAATATCAAGCATCAATTACAAACTTTGTAATAAAAGTCTGATAATGGCATCTTACGAATCACTTCAATTTTAATATCTATATTTGTACATCAGTATTGGACCTTTGTTACCTTCTAAGACAGGTAAAAGGTTGAGAGATTTTGCAGTAAAAGTACACAAGAGCTAGAAGAGAGACACATTTTCTGGTGTTTCTGGAACATTTCTCCTGGACACTGAGCAGATACTGATTTTAGAAACCAGAAGATGAGGTTATCTCCGGCGGACTTTGGGATTGGCTGAACCGATTGAACTGTTGAGACGCTGTGTTTGTCCTGATGAAGCAGGAGTCTCCTAATCTGATAAAACCCCGTCCAAGCTGCCCCCAAACACACAGCATGCTTCAGTCGGGCAGTTTCAGGTCGGTCAGTCTACTCTGGTTGGAACCACCTGCGATAGACAGATCCGGAGCAGAGGTCGCCGTCAGATTGGATGTTGAATAGTAGTGTAGTGTGTGTCTGCTCTTTGCGTGGTTACAACAGCAATTACAAAACCAGGTCACAGGGAATTCCCCTCAGGTGCCAACATGGAAACTTCACCTCATCAAGGGAGCTGGTGACAGAAACAGGGTTCATACACATTTTGACCAATGGATTTCCATGACTTTTCCATGACTTTTCAATAACTTTAAACCAAATTCCCATGACCAGACATTTTGTGAAATCTCGGTGTACTGTATATGTGAAAAAGTGACAAAATGTAGTATTTAAACTAACAATGAGAATTCCAAGGCATACAGTATACCTTAAATGACACAAACCCAAGTATGCCTGCTTATATTTTGAGCATATTTCTTTAAAAGCACATGAATTATTTGAAAACTCAGCGTAAATGAACGACATGAAAATATGAATATAACAAATTTCCATGACTTTTCCAAAACTTTTTGGATGTTATTGTTTTCCATGACTTTTCCAGGCCTGGAAATACACATTTTACAATTCCATGACTCTTCCAGGTTTTTCATGACCGTAGGAACCCTGCAGAAACCTGCTGAGTCATATGTGAAGAGTGAGATCGTTTGATCTGAAACGTGTGTGGACTACGGTTCAGACTCCAGATTGGAAGATTATAGAATCAGGTTTAGATTTTTAAAGATCAAAATTAAGAGGTGGTTAAGATTAGGTTTCGGTTTTGTTTAAGATTAGGATATTTCATACTTGCTGTGTGACCCTCGTGAGCAGAAACAGGGAAGTGAAATAACTCCTGACCTACAGTGGAGATGGTCTGGCTGTGAGAACTCCAGCTGTTATCTGACTCAGATACTTTATAACTGGAAATACAGCAGAAACATTTAAACGTATGTGCACAGCTATAAGGAACTACTTTAGATACCACAGCAACAGTTTCCCTATCCAAATGATATTTTCTCTATTAAACCCTCAATCCACGTGACACACCCAAGTAAACAAGATACGGTATTTGTGACATAAACTTTAAATAGATACGAGAAAGGCGACACGGCAGCTTTCCAACAGTGACGCACAATCATCTGAATTGCCCCCTGGTGGCTGGCGACAGTCTAGGTCATAAACACAGCCTTCTCCGCGAAAATTGATTTACTTAATGATCCAAAAGAGACAACGGTAAGAACACAGAAACTTTAGGCCATGCCAGCTTTATATTACATTACATTTCATTTAGCTGAGGCTTTTATCCAAAGCTACTTACAATAAGTCCATTAAACCCCGAGGGTACAAACCCAGAACAACAAGAATCAAGAAAGTACAATTTCTTCAAAAATAAAGCAAAACTACAAAGTGCTATAAGTAAGTGACATTTAAGCGCTACTTAATTGCTAGTTTGTGTTTGTGTCTATAGCGATGACAGAGCGATCTATCAGTCCACCAATAAAATACACTTTAGAGGAACTTTGCTAACCACTTGATTTCTCATGTGGTGCCATCAACAGGTCAAAAGGATATTAAATCTAATTATTTGGTTGATGGCCAAATACTGCACCTGTACTCTGGGATTGTGCTGATGATCTTAACTTAAACACACCTAACTAAGATCATGAAAATATTCGTACCCCTTTAAAATCAGCTTGTTAGCGATGTCATTTTAGCATGTTGTTAGCAGTGTAGCTAGCACACACACACACACACCTTTATCTAAACGGCTGCATGAGGCTGGTCTGGTCCACCAGGAGCCAGACTGCAGCTGACAGTTGCAGTTTCATTAGATTATATCATGGCCTGGCTCTATTCCTGGACTGATAACATTGTTACCCAACATCACAAATGACGATCAGATTATTTGGATTGCAGAGCTGCTTTCCAGAGGAATTACTCAGCACTCACTGTCTCTGTGTTTACAGACGTACACTTTTACAGAAAGTTTTATGGGATGTCGCTTCCAAGAACTCTGCTAAAAGGAAAAGTCAGAGCTGCATGAATCCTGATCGTTGTTACTGCCACTTTGGAGAATTGAATCCATGGCATGAACATAAAAGGAGTTGTCTAAGGCAGTTTGAACATGTTACGACATGTTGTTGTACTGGCACATGCTGTTTAGAAACTGTATGAGCTGCAACATCGTCATTTCCTCACCATAATGTCTTTCTCCTGTTGTTTACCAACTGCTTCCCGCTTGTAGTTAGGAGGAGAACTCAAGAGTGGAAAATTATAAACAAAGCTAAAAGAGCTGAGGTGAAAAATATGCGAAGAATGTGAATGGTTGTAAAATGTAGACACAACAAGCCCTGAAAGGACCGGGTATGCAGATGCTCTTATAGGTGTGGTATGTTTACTACAAAACATATGGATTGCGTGCATATCATGTGCCAGCTAGCTAGCGGGACAACAAGTGACAGGGAAGAACTATGTTGAGAATCAGGTTCTGTGGCTGCGTCGTGGATCTCTTAGCAACCGCAGCTGGAAAGTACAGTGTCATATTTGCATGCGTCGAATACTGTGGCCAAAAATATCAGAGTAACTTTTATCCAACCGAAACAAAGGGTGAACTCTTTGGTAATTCTCTTAGTGATGAATGATGTAGGCTATGACAGGACCATGTAGAGCGCATAACGTAAACATTGCAGGATTGGTTGTTGTTCTTGATTTCTCAGAGAACATTGTGTGATTTCATGTTTGATTTCTTCTTTCTTACTTGTTAAAACTAAACAGAAGTGCTGGGCTGTGGCACAGCTATGCCGAGCTCTCACAGACCACTAACACCAGCCACACTTAGCAAATACATCAAATGATTTTTCTCTCTCCTCTGCTGGTTGGGCGATGGCAAGTGCTGTGTCACTGAAAAGCAGATTTAACAGCCTGACCACAGCCGGAGCCGCAGCTGAAGGAACGTAATGTCGAGGCATCCAGTTCCTGCTTCGTCAGTCGGGAAAAATACCTGCTGCTTAATCTGAAGAGGGTTGACTCCCTAAAGTTAGAATGACAAGTCCTGCCAACGGCAGCTAAAACGAGAATGGCGTTTAGTGGAGTGCATTCCTCTGCCAAGGCCCAACAGTCGCCCTGTCGCACAATGGTATAGAAAGTGACAAAGACTGGATCCTCCCCAAAGTGTGATGGATTATTTCTTGGCCCGTGTCCCATCCTTGCACCAGAGAAGTTGTCAGTTGTTTCTTTCATTAGACAGGATCTGCTGTGGAACCTCTGCCTCTCTAACAAGTGTGAGGGACCATCGTTGATCATAATCGCCTATAATTCTGTTCATGGTTATGAGGGGATATCCCAGCATGCACCGGCTGAGCAGGACCACCACAGAGTTCGGCTCTGCTTTGGACCCAGATCCAAACTAACAAGAGATTTCTGGAAGAATGTTTTTTTGATTCTGCTGATAAATTCCTGAAAACACATTCTGGCCCTCCAGCTCTTCTGTCTGCACAGTGGGTCACACGTCAGCCCACATGGGCAGTAAACGCTTTACGATACGACGGAAGGGTTTGAACACTCAATTAAACCTAACAAATGGCATGAGTGATACAGTGCGATGCTAATGCAGGGAGAAAGCCTGTCCAGCATGACAAAGCTTTTCATGCAGCATTTAAATGTCTCCAGCCTCATACTCCACTTAGAACGGGTGGAGATTTTTACATAGAGAAATACATTAGATCACATGTTTACATTTATGCCTGGCACTGAAACTCTGCCTTATTATCACACTGGGATCTGATCTCCATATGCAGTAGGAAGAAGTAACACGATGCACTACAGGAAAAACAAAGCAGCTGAATGGAGAACAGATGTATCTGGCAAATAACAATAGCACGGCAAAGACCACAAAGCTTTCAGCCGGTCACTGCATTAACATTAACGAGAACAGCACTCAGACAAGGGCAGAACTCCACCCAGGCCGAAAAGTCCCTTAAAAGTCAAGCAACTGGTACAACGTTGTACATACACAATGATAGACATACGTCCCCTACACATGCATGAATTTTTCCGTTGTGATCTGCACCTGCACCAAAACGTTTTGTTTAATGCGGTCACGTAACAGACAGACAAACAGGCAAATGAAAACATAACTTCCGTGGTGGAGGAAAACCACACGCAGACAAATTAACCACGACTCAGGAAACTGTAAAACATAGACCAGTATTCTTCTTTATCTTTATTATATTTATTAATATATCAACTGACTGACTATTAGAGTCATCTAAAGATCAGGATGACTGATACCTCCAACGCGCCTGAGCTTCTTTTATCACCGAGGCTCGGCCGTGTGCACAGTCCAGGGAGCTGCAGGTGTCACTTCACGGCACATTACATTCTTCGGTTTTTCAGGTCTTACAACGCTGCTGTGACTCAGGAGATCAACATCCTACCTTAATATCGTTTTCACAGACTTGAATCAAAACATTTAAACTTGATGTGGCGTAAACCTTAATCTGCCGTGGGTTGTAAAGTCGTATACTGGTCCCGGCCCATCCCTGTACCAGGTACAGGTCAGATGAAAGATAAGAAGACCTGACGTCACTTTTCACAGAGCAAACAACTAATATAAAATCTAACTCGCGGGTTGGTGCTTGATTAATATGGATTAATGACCTTAAAAAGGTTCAGTGTGTGGAGTTTAGTGACATCTAGTGGTGAGGTTTCCTGTTGCAGCTGAACTTCCAAATAAGAGAGAGAACCTGTGGTGGCTTCAGTTGTCACACGCTGGACTACTGTCAAAAACAAGACTGCCTCCGTAAAGTATTTATATATAATGAATTTAAAAATACGACAACAACTGGTAGAATTTAGACGAAGCACACTAGTGAAAACATCACAAGGATTATTTTATGTCCAATTTCCTCCAATAGATCATAATTGGCACATCTCAATTATCCCAATTATCTGAATTATACCCGACCTCAGATCTCTAGTTCTATAACCACACAGTTTATAACTATTACCACTGATCATAGGGAGAAAACAAACTATACACAACGGTTGGGAGTAAAATGTAAGTTCTGAATAACTTTTAAAAGAGAACCTGTGGTGGCTTCAGTTGTCATAGGAGTAAATATAAAGTATTTTAAATATAAAGAATATACAAAGTCGATAACAACTGGTACAATTTAGACAAAACACACTAGTGTAAACATCACAAGGATTATTTTACTTTAATTAATTAATTTCCTCCAATAGATCCTTCCACCCAATTCTCACGAACTTGACCTTGAAGGACGAACCAATCCAAACATTGAGGTATAACTTGGTTTATACTCGACCTCTAGTACTATAACCACACAGTTTATAACTAGTACCATTGATCATAGCCAGAAAACCAACTATATACACGACGGTTGGGAGTAAAACGTATGTTCTGAATAACTTTTAAAGAGAACCTGTTGTCATAGGAGTAAATATAAAGTATTTGAATATAAAGAATATACAAAGACGATAACAACTAGTACAATTTAGACAAAACACACTAGTGAAAACATCACAAGGATTATTTTACTTTAATTAATTAATTACCTCCAACAGATCCTTTCACCCAATTCTAACGAACTGGACCTTGAAGGACGAACCAATCCAAACATTGAGGTATAAATTGGTTTATACCCGACCTCAGATCTCTAGTACTTTAACCACACAGTTTATAACTAGTACCATTGCTCATAGCGAGAAAACCAACTATATACACGACGGTTGGGAGTAAACCGTAAGTTCTGAATAACTTTTAATGTGTATTATTTGACTAAAGTGAAGTTTAAAGGCCTGAAGCCTCCTGTGATAGTCTCATGTGTCTCCACTGGGAGACATTAGGCTGGTTCCGGGTCTGATCGCCCAGCTGCTGTCCTCACAGGAGACATTTAAACATGGACTCACACTTCAGGTGAGCGAACTTCCCTGTTAGCTTCCGGGAGCTAGCCCCTGGCATGCTAACACACCCGGGCTGTGGCTCGAAGGCACTCCGGCAGCTGGGTGCTCTCACCTCGCTTGTTCTTCGTGCCGTACTTCTTGGCCGTGGCCAGCTCCAGGTCGATCTTCTTCTCCAGGAAGTCCTGCTTCTTGGACAACATCTCCTCGGTCTCCCGCAGCCGCTGGATCGCGTCCTGGGTGGTGGGCGCCTTCCCACCCTTCCCTCCGCCGCCGAAGAACTTCGCGATTAACGACATCGTGGAACCGGAACCGCTAGAGATCACCGTGGACTAACCGGAGGAACTTTACCGGGACCGTGGAGTGGACGTGTCCGGTGAGGGTTTCTCTCTTTAGCTCAACGACCGAGAGTCTGCTCCGCCGCCGCCGCCGCTGTTGTTTTCCTCCTCCTCACTTCCGCTTTGCAGGCAGGCCGCGTGATGTCATTACGTCAGCGAGGTTACGTAACTCAGGCGTGACCGCGACACGGAGCCTTCGGGGGGTTTTGACCATTATTCATATTCATGTTTTTAATCTTCTGTCTTCTGCCAAACATTTTATATTCACTGGTGACGCGCCCTTCCGGGTCGAAGCACGTGTCGAGTTAATCCAGGAAGAGGTTTGTGAAGTTGGGTTGATGACGTATGTGGTGAGATCAAAGCCAAAAAAAAAGAAACTGCCTGATACCCATAGATATAAAGACTAGATGTCTCGGCCGCGTTGCCGGCCAACGGAGACGAACGTCACCACATGGCGGCCATCTTGTTGCGGGCAGCTCTCCCACCCATAACATGGTGTTGGTAGTGGTAAATAACCATAACTTGCTCAATTTTCAACCGATTTTGAAACGGTCTGGTTTGTTATAAACGAAAGAGATGTAGATATGACACTTTGTACTTATGAATAATTATGTTATTTTCTAAAAAGTTTTATAATTTATGCAGTGTCATAACTACATCTCTGACGTTTATAACAAACCAGACCGTTTTAAAATCGGTTGAAAATTGAGCAAGTTATGGTTATTTACCACTACCAACACAATGTTATGGGTGAGAGAGCTGCCCGCAACAAGATGGCCGCCATGTGGTGACGTCCGGCTCCGTCGAGCGAGATATCTAGTCTTTATATATATCTATGCTGATACCCACCACTTTGAAAAGTTGTTATTTTTTAATAAAAATGAATAAAATGTCCAAATATTTACGTGTTACATGTTGTCCCTAGTAACACAAGCACAATCACATCACAGCCCTAATGTGTTTCCAATTTAACTTTTGACCCTCGACATTGTATCATAAAGACAGACACCATATTAATAAGTCCCTATTTTATGTATCGCCATCAGTAATTTTTTACCATTATTCATATTCATGTTTTTAATCTTCTGTCTTCTGCCAAACATTTTATATTCACTGGTGACGTGCCCTTCCGGGTCGAAGCACGTGTCGAGTGAATCCAGAAAGAGGTTTGTGAAGTTGTGTTGATGACGTATGTGGTGAGATCAAAGCCAAAAAAGAAACTGCCTGAAACCAAGCACTGTGGAAAAGTTGTAATTTTTAAATACAAATGAATAAAATGTTGTCTATATTTTACGTGTAACATTTACATGTTGTCCTTAGTAACACAAGCACGTTCACATCACAACCCTCTGCCCAATTTTTTTCCACTTCCCCCTTTGACCCCCCCCCCCATTGTACCATAAAGACAGACTCCATATTAATAAGTTAATAATTTATGTATTGGCATCACGAACACAATTCATTAATTTATTCAATTCAAAGCGTCACACACCAAAGCCTTGGTTTCAATATAATCACTCTGGCTGTTTTACATTTATTGTCAACTCGATGGCACAATAAAATGTAATATCATATCATATAAAATAAAACAAGATAATGTAATAAAATATCATATCATATCATATCATACACTACATTATAATTTGATATAAAATAAAATAATATATTAAATCATTTTTATAATTTCTCAAGATGCTTTTGTACACAATGTTTCACATGTTCAAACAAAAGGATCATTTTAAATAATAAGGTTGTCTATAATATTAATATTGATAATAATAATGATAATATATATAATATTGTATTACAGTAATAATAAGTCCCTAATTTATGTATCGCCATCAGTCATTTTTTACCATTAGTCATATTCATGTTTTTTATCTTCTATCTTCTGCCAAACATTTCTATTTATCAATTAATCTGTCTGTAGAATGTCAGAAAATATCATTTAATTTAATAAAATAAAATGTAATATCATATCATATAATATAAAATCATACAATATAATGTGATAAAATAAATATCATTTAATTTCATATCATACACTATATTATTATTTAATATAAAATAAAATAATATATAAAATAATTTTTATAATTTCTCAAGACACTTCTGATTTTACTTCTTTATTTGCTAACATCACACAAGGTTTCACATGTTCAAACAAAAGGATCATGGATCATATTAAATAATAAGGTTGTCTATAATATTAATATTGATAATAATAATGATAATATATAATATTGTAATTTTTGTAAGAAAATGTAAAACAAATGAACAATAATCATATATATACATACTGTATTTTTTATAATTACACAATTCACAAAACTTAACAGTTAATTCTAGTATTATGATTATGATTACTATGATTCTTATTATTGTATATAAAGTCAAGATCCAGTTAGAGAGTGAATAACTTCCAACATCTACACACAGTCTCCTTCATGTTTGTACATCAACACTCAATCATATTAATGTTCCATTAATGTTGTTTAATCTACATTCAATAATAATCCATACTGATAATTATGGATTATTGAGGCAGCATCAATGAGCAGCAGTGACCACTAGGGGAATCATCCACTCAGCAAGCGTCGAGAGGCCAGCCCAGCTCCTTCAGAAGACTACGTCTCCCATGATGCACCGGGCCGTACTTCTCCAGTTGCAGATGGGAGCGGCCTGAACGCCAGCCAATCAGAGCCTGAGTTGTCTGAGGGACTGGAGGGGAGGGGCCAACCTAGAGGAGTGAAGCAGGGGGAAAGTTTGTGATGATGGATGAGAGAGAGAGAGGGGGGCGGGGTGGATTGATGGATGGATGGATGGATGGATGGATGGATGGATGGATGGATGGATGGATGGATGGATGGATGGATGGATGGATGGATGGATAGATAGATAGATAGATAGATAGATAGATAGATAGATAGATAGATAGATAGATAGATAGATAGATAGATAGATAGATAGATAGATAGATAGATAGATAGATAGATAGATAGATAGATAGATAGATAGATAGATAGATAGATAGATAGATAGATAGATAGATAGATAGATAGATAGATAGATAGATAGACGGATGGATGGATAGATAGATGGATAGATAGATACACAGATAGATACCCAGATAGATAGATAGATAGATGGATAGACAGATGTCCCACCTGGATGGATTTCTCTGGGGGGGTCTCAGGCAGTGGGACCAGGTGAGGGGGGGGCTCCACTCGGACGCTTGTCTTCAGCTTCACATTCTCCAGCTTGTACTTTGTAAGGGGACAGTTTATAATTATAATAATATAAAGTAAATAAAGTCCTACAATACTTATGCACCTTGACCTTTGAATGCAGAACTTATAGATGTATACAAATTGTTGAATTGTTACTTTCATTGTCTCTTTCAAAATATCTCAATATTATTTTGTCTCCTCTTCTTATGATTTCTTTACTGTAGTTTCTGATCAAATAACACCTACATGGATGGGCCTATGTGTGTGTCTGCATGGTGGGTCCGTATGTCTGTGTGTGTGTCTGTGTGTGTGTTTGTGTGTGTGTGTGTGTGTATGTGCACCTCTTTGTAAACCTCAGTCAGGAAGCCCCACTTGTTGGGCCAGATTTCAGCTGAATCCTTCTCCATGTTAACGTGTGCTTTCCTGTGCACGCACACACACACACACACACACACACACACACACACACACACACACACACACACACACACACACACACACACACACACACACACACACACACACACACACACACACACACACACACACACACACACACACAATTGAAACTGGCTGTTACCCCTGATGGCAACATAGTGCAGTAACCATGACAACACATGTTTGTAGTTTGTCGTTGTGGTGAGACGACTTTCTAAAAGATTTATGAAATTATTCAGTTTTGAAAGAAACACTTTTGATTCTATATTTAATCTTCATTTCTTCATAAATAACATTTTCCACATTAAGGTGATGTATCTTATTAAAACAACAATCATTATAACGTTGAATAACATTTTATTAAAACAAGAAACTTTTCTCTACAACAGTCAACTCTTACAACATGATATGTAAAGTTTGATCTATTATAGTTTATGTATCTTTGAGGAAAAAGTCAGTTTGTTTTACATGAATATCAGTAAAAAAAGATGTGAATAGAGGAAATAACAATGATCCCCAGTTTCAAACATCCAGTCAACATCATGATCCTCTGATCAAACTCAACACATGTTGTTGATCAGCATGTGACACAAACACAAACACACAACTGTGTAAAAGATTGTTTAAGATTTTACCAGATTTCATCCTGATGCACAAAGTTGATGGGTTCAGATGTTCGCTTTGACTCCGCCATCTTTCCTGACCAGCGTGTGTGTGTTTCTGTGTGTGTGTGTGTGTGTGTGTGTGTGTGTGTGTGTGTGTGTGTGTGGTGTCTCCCTCTCTGCCTGGCTAATGTTTCACCTGTGTGTAAGCCACACTGTCGGACCTGTTTACTGTCGTCATGGAGATGAAATTCACTCAAGCACACATATCTCCCCTCCATCCAGTGTGTGTGAGTGTGTGTGCGTGTGTGTGTGTGTGTGTGTGTGTGTGTGTGTGTGTGTGTGTGTGTGTGTGTGTGTGTGTGTGTGTGTGTTACCACAGTGATAGTGTGACTGGAGGGTCTCTGGGTCAACTATGTGTTTCCAGTTATGCGTGTTGTTGCTCTAATTAGGACAAAATCTGCTAACACACCGAAGTGAGATGATTGTAAACTAGAACACAAACAATATACATTTATATAAAATATAGGTTTCAATTTATTTTCATACACTATTTCCTTTAATGGAGGATTTTAAATGACAATTAGAAAACCACAACTAAACCAAATTTAGATTATTTAATTTGTCAGCCATCAACAGGTGAAACTTCTTACTGACCCTCAGTTACCATGGAAATCTTTGGTATATTTCCATAAGGGTTAGACCCTCATTAAGAGTAATGTGGCCTTATAAATTTGTTTTGCCAGACTGCATTATATTACAGAGCCACATGGTGGTGCTCTAATAAAGGGAATATTGACTGCATCAGTCTTTGGTACAGCTCTGACTGTCTTCACAGTTACTTTTTTAAATAGCAAAATGTTAATATTGTTGTTATCATAGGGGATGAAAGAGGATCTGTATGTGGAATCACTGTCAGTCAGGATCACATCTTCAACTTCCTGCACTTCAGCCACATTTAATTCTGACTCTCATGTTCTCAAATTAATAGAAATAAATATTAAATCAAATTAAGAATAAAGGTTTGGTCTGTGTGTGTGAATACTGATACAATGTCCGAAAAGGAAACTCAGAACAGTGGAAGAGGTGAATCCTCAGACCTTATTTAAATAAAATGTCTTCATTCAAAGTCAGTATAGTATATCAAAGTATTTTAGGTAATCATATTTAATATTTTTCCTAGTAGTCTCGACCCTCCTGGTTCACGACCATCTTAGCGCCACCTGCTGACACTTGACCACAAACTTCTCCTTTTACCTTCTTGTTTTAAATCGTTTTAATCTCATATCTTAACTGATGTGATCTTTGTTAGTGATCAGTATCCGTGATTCTTTACAAAACTATTTATGACAGTATTTTAAATGTAAGTATTTTCCCGACAGATAAAGTTGATAAAGTCCTGAACTCTTCCAGACCTGGACGAGGAAGATTCAGACTGGAGCCGGTTCTTTTCTGACTGTGTAACTTTCACTCACTGTTTGTGCTCATGTGTAAGAACCACACGGATGACGTATTTACTCTGTTATCAGGTTTCACCAGGACCTGTTACCTCATCTGCTGCTGTTTGCTGCAAGTTTTGAAAAAACACACTGCAGAGAGCAGGTCGAAGCAGAAAGACACACAACTTTCTCTAAACACACAACTTTCTCTCTTTCCTGTTCTCTGTCTTTCAGGCCTGATTATCAGCAATGACGAACTTTGATTCTATTCACACGTTTCTCTTTTCTCAGCTGCGGCAGAGAAACTAACTTTATATGATCCACACTAAAGCAATGATGATTATTGAGCAAACAGAAAAATAAAGATTTTTGTCAAATGTTATCCAAAGTTGGATAGTTTTCTAAGAACTAAGATGATTTCAAAAAGAAATCAGTGCAATTATGTGGTTTCATAAGGAGACTGTTGGGCCTGCGATGAGGTTTACTCTCTACTCTGACGCTCTAATTGATGATAATTAATTAAATATAATAACTTTTTGGACAAAGACAAGAAATCTGATCATGTGTGCATCCTAAACCTCTGTCCTTTAGTCGTGTTTCTCTCAGCTCGGTCCCGTTTTGTGAACACGTCGATCGCAGCCGCTGCAAAACCGACAAAAACAAGTCAACAAGAAGGAGCTGAGATAAGATATCTCCTCCTGCCGGTTGAACACAGAGCTGGTTTATAGTTGACACTTTAAAGCACTGGAGGTTTCCAATGCATAAGCCCAGGTTAAACATACACAGTGAAGACATAAACCATATCGGAGGATGTCCTAACAGCTGAGAAACACTTTGTCCTGCCAGCTCTCACACAACAACAGGTGTGTTGATGGTGACAGAACAATAACTTTTAATTTTTGATCACGCGAAGCGAAAATACAATGGACAGAAGCTTTTCATCTTATCTTAACTTTTCCCTACAACGGTTACCGGGTTTTATTTGAATGTTATTTTCCATTCATATTGTTATTCTGCTATTTTTATGAAAATTCAACTTTCGATTCAATGTTTCATGGATGAAACCTGCAACATAAAGTTAATTATTATTATTATACCAGGGAATGAAAACATGAATATAAATGTGAAATGTGAAGCTGACCTTTACTGCATCAGTTCAATATTCTATTTATTGTATTTTCATACACATTTTTACATGTGACAGTGCTTCAGATAGAAATAATTTAGTTATTATTTTGTTTTATAAATATTACCCAATGTTTAAGTAGAAGTGCATTGACTGACATGTTGATGTATGAGTTAGGTGCGTTGACGTACATGTGAGGTCAAAGTTGAGTCAACACAAATATTTCAAACAATGTTGCTGCACCAGTCCGACGCTAACGCACAGACGCACAAACACGTGGCTCACAAAACACCATTATCAGTTGTTGTTGAGCAAGTTGCACTGATGAAAGTTGTTCAGTCAGCGCTGCCGTATCAGTGTTTTTCTCCAGAGAGGGCCTCGTAAATGTTCTGAGCCACACACACACACACACACACACACACACACACACACACACTGATCCATATCTTAGACACAGTGGGCTCTCAATGCAGACGACTGTTTGACGTCATCCTGCAAAAACAGAATTTTGTTCAAGGTCTTATTTTATAATATCGGTGCATATCGGCTGTTGTGATTTTCTTCTTCTGGTGTGTGGCCATCACAGTGGTGACCTCCAGTCTGCAGGGGAGCTGCTTGTTGTGAACACACACTTAGACACCACTGGAACTCCTCTCAATGAACTATAACACAGAGATTCTTGTTGAAAGTATTATGAGCTTAATTCAGAAGAAATGTGGAATAAAACGTTCACTTCCTGTGGTGCAGGACCAATGGAATAACTCTTTTTTATTACCTGCAGACCTTTAAACTGCATTGGTTTTAAAATATATGCTCTTAAAATATCAGAGTTTAGTTGAGAATGTGTAAATCTACGACATAGAGACAGAAGATAAAAGGTTGTTTCTGTTTGTAACGTCATACTTGATGAATAAAATCTTTCACAGTTTTCTAAGAATCTCATCTGAACATTATCGGGAAGTTTTGTTGTGTGTTGGTTACTGAAAATCCTCGACTGATTGTCGCAGTATAAACCAGCGTGTTTTCAATCCTGTGAGACGCTCAAGGTTTTCTTGTATTTGATACGACAGGTCAGACTTTACAAGTACACAGCTACAGGTATTTTAAAACCCTGTTTAATTAACCTTCATAGAAATATTTGTTACTTGCAAAGATGTACTCAAAATGAAAAGGAGATCTTACAGAATTCAAGATTACCCCCAAAATTCTAATATAATCATTATCTGAGTAATTATCGACCATTTAAATAGAAACGTCTGCCAGTGACTTTAAGGTTGAAGATCCTTTTATCATCCGTTACTCAATCGAGACGACTGTTCAGGAAATGATGGAAAGGTTTGTCATGGCAATTCTGCAAAACAAGACACAATCATGATCAATCAAAGGGGAAATTAACATGATTAGATCGAGCATGATCAAAATGTCACATTTCCCTCACAGGCTGAACCGTGAATGTCTGTGGAGGTGATTTATGTTGATTCTGAAAAGCCAAGAGGAGCCTTTATGTTTATACCAATGTTTTAAAACCTCTACAACTTAATAACACAGTAACAGAGAAGCTAACGTACAACACACAAACCTAACAGGGTTCTGACACTGGTGAAATAAGTCAAAATGCATCTTTGAATCTGTGACACATAATAATGTTGCATATACAGAAATAAGTAAAAAGACAGAAACTAAGGAAAGCAAATCAGACGATCACAATAAATACGAATTTAATTATCTGACTCTAATTGAGCTTTAACATCTTAAACATCAAACACCCGATCCAGGTTTTCACTGTTGGACCAGTTTAGTTTTCAGTGTTTCTTGGAAAAGCAGAAAGCAGAAACGAAATGGGACATGTCCTCCCACAGTGAGACAGTGTGTTCTCGTTCTGAGTATTTTATAATCTGTGTCAGATGAAGAAGTTCCCTTCAGGATAGTTGGATTATAGATAAAACGCAACATGATGAACAGGGCCGTGGTTTTAGTCAGGACCAGCGTTTGTCTGAATGGCTGCAGCAGATGTCATAAAACCCACCTCCTCCATGTTAACAGAGATGGACCAGAGTAAAAAGTCAACTTCACTTTAGATTACTTTGATTGACAGCTGAGCATCAGATCAAAGGCGGCATCAGAGGAAAATGAAAGACAAAGCAAAAGCCGATGGAGAACTGTGCCACTTTAATGTCAATGTCAATTCTATTTATATAGCACATTTAAAACCACTGGGTTGAACAAAGTGCTTTACAGGTGTAATGGAACAACAAAAGGACAGTCAAAATGTAACACATTATAGTGCAAGTAATACAAATAAAATACAATTATCACTGTAAAATAAAAAATCATGAAGGAATAACGTGATCATCAAAACTTTTCCCACTCTGACCTTTGACCTACCAAGGGCGAGCCTCTGTCTTCCAGCCAATAAACAGTAAGTCAGTCACTTACATCATTTAGTGACGTGGGTCAAAGTTCAACTGCAGCTGCTGGGAGGGGGGGGGGGGGGTTACCACACCGAGTGGACACAGAGAAAACTGCAGAAGAGTTTTACAGCTTAATTCAGGATGAGTTATAGGAAGCTGTGATTTAAGCCTGTTTGTTTCTCCGCTAGTTTGCAGGATTAAACAAAAACTACTGGACGGATTATCAGGAAACGATTTGGTCAGAAGAGCTCGATAACAAACTTTCTTTAACCTATTAAAGATTAAAAGAGACAGAATAGAAAAGGTTCAGAAAACAACAAATGAGTGAAATAAAAGAACAAAATTCCCAGTGTAGAATAACACTCATGTCTCTGTTACATCACAATAAGCAGAAACACACGCAGGTATTTTGAAACCTGGGTAAATCAACTAAAAGAATGCAGATGACAGTGAAGGAGTTTTCCTTTCTGTGTCTTGACTAAAAATGAAGGGAGTAATTTGCACGGACATTTCTGAGAACTGAGGCACAACTGAAGTTGGTTTAAACTCTCAGATTAAAAAGTGGTGTTTGTTAAACTAAAGTAATTGTGTTGGTCCGACTATAAAAGTAAAACCTTCTTAAAAAGATCCATGTAAATTGTTACCTTAACTTTTTTAAGTTGAGCCAGTGTGAATTTTCTGAGTATGTGAAACATGTGAGTTAAATTCTGACTTCATTTTAAAGAAAAATACAATGAATCCTCTCATTTGACAAATGACACTGCAAATCTCCCCTATATGAGTGTGTGTGTGTGACAGTGGTGACAGTGTGTGTGTGTGTGTGTGTGTGTGTGTGTGTGTGTGTGTGTGTGTGTGTGTGTGTGTGTTCTGGACGTCCTCCAGCTCGGGGGGCAGAGGGAACCGGTTCCGTGAAGACGATGTAACGTCCCGTTGCTGTTTAATAATTCCCCAGCCGCCTGTGACATGCTGTGTTTTTTCAGATCTGCAGAGAACAACAGGCTCATGGAAGTAACTGCCAGGAGGAGTCTGATAATCAACCCCCCCCCACACACATACACACAGGCACACACACCCTTCCTCCTCCTCCTCCTCCTCCTTCTCTTCCTCTTCATCCTCCTCCCCCTCCTCCTCCTCCTCTTATTGGGACATCCCTGCCCATAAAAAGAAGGAACCCCTCAGCAGCAGACACAACTGACCGAGACAGAGGACCAGACCTCAGCTCTCTCCTGAAAGCAGCCGACAGACCCCCCCGCTGTTGAGGCCGAGCTCAAGGCTTCCTGCTTCCTGCTCCACACAAACTCCTGAAGGTAACGAGCCGGATTCTCTCTCTCTTGCTTTTCGCCGGCGGTGCACAGGGAAGCTGTTGCATCATTCAGACCCTCTGACACATTTCCAACCAGCAAAAAAATACTTTAAATCTGACAACTGAACGAGTGGGATTCTCACGCGTCAGCTCACGTTGACATTTACCTGGTGTCGTCCTCACGTCCCTTTGACCTTTGGCCTCTACTCTTCACCAACATGCATTTCAGCTTGATTCAGCAAAGCATTTCACTCTGTGGTTGTAACTGAACGTGATCTTGACCCTTCTTGTTTTTCTCCTCTTTCTTTCCCACCCTCTACCTTTCAGGCTCGTCCACTCCTTCTATTCCTCTCTCTTCTCCTTCTCTCCATCTATCAGCCCTCTCTCTCTCTCTCCAGTCCGGACCACCTCCGACATGCCTCCCCAGCTCCAGTCCCAGAACCAGAGCGGACCCCGGGTCCTGCAGGGCGACCTCAGCGCCCTCAGCCAGGCCGTCAGGGAGTTCGTGGACGCCAACGTGACCCTGTGCCAGCCCGACTCCCTCCACATCTGCGACGGATCGGAGGAGGAGAACCGAGCCATCCTGACCCAGCTGGAGGAGCAGGGGATGATCAAGAAGCTCAGCAAATATGAAAACTGGTGAGTTTTCCTAGAGTTCAGGTTCAGTTTCAGTTCTTAGAAGGATTTCCGAGCGGTCCTAGCTGAGGCTGTTTTCCTAATACAACCTGCAGATCACACGTCATGTTGTCCATACAGACAATGAGCAGATCCGCATTCTCAAAAACCTGTAAATCCAGCTTGTTCAGTCCCACAGCAGCTGACAGGCCAGCTGACGTCAAACAAACATGAGCTCAGACAGCATGGCAACATTTATGAGTGGCTTTTGTGCGTCATTTTATACTCAGGCATGAACTTGTTTTGACTTTGCACAAAAAACGGGAAGATAAAACCTCAATGTCATCTTCCTCCTCCTCCTCCTCCTCCTGCAGCTGGTTGGCCAGGACCGACCCGATGGACGTGGCCCGCGTGGAGAGCAAGACGGTGATCGTGACCCGGGACCAGAGGGACACGGTGCCCACGCCGCTGGACGGCGGAGTCAGCCAGCTGGGACGCTGGATGTCCCCGGAAGAGTTCGACAAGGCCATGACTCAGCGGTTCCCCGGCTGCATGAAAGGTGGCGCAGAGAAAATGAAATGTTTGATTCCAAAAGCACCTGAAAGTCACATTTCATAGGACGAACAAACAAATACATCTGTAAAGCAAAAAGAACATTTTGGTAAATACAACTTAATGTGAACTTGTCTGACTCTCCGTCCTCAGGCCGCACCATGTATGTGATCCCCTTCAGCATGGGTCCGGTGGGCTCCCCCCTCTCCAAGATCGGCGTGGAGCTGACGGACTCGGCCTACGTGGTCGCCAGCATGAGGGTGATGACTCGCATGGGGAAGGCCGTGCTGTCGGCTCTGGGAAACGGAGAATTTGTCCGCTGCTTGCACTCTCTCGGCTGTCCGCTGCCACTCAAAAGTATGTCAGCAGCGTCATCCTGTTTTTCTAGCTCCACTGCAGGAGCGAGATACTTGTGCAACTGCTTTACTTCTGCAATTACTGCTGCTACTGCTGTTTCCATTAAGTCATCCTGTATGAAACTTTAAATTAGCTACATCTTCATTTTTTTTATTTTGATCTGTCTGCCCCCAAATTTCACAACCTCAAATACTTCTGCTAAAATATGTAAAATAATACATTTCCTTCGTCTTTCTAATACAAGATGTCCACTGATTACATTCTAACCACTTCACTGCGTCCTCATTCAGAACCCCTGGTGAACAACTGGCCCTGTAACCCGGAGGAGACGTTAATCGCTCACATCCCAGACAGCAGGCAGATTGTTTCCTTTGGCAGCGGCTACGGAGGAAACTCGCTGCTGGGAAAGAAGTGCTTCGCCCTTCGCATCGCCTCACGCATCGCCAAGGAGGAGGGCTGGCTGGCCGAGCACATGCTGGTAAGGAAGAGGAAGGAAAACATGAAAACAAGTTCAACATTCAAGGATCGATTTCACCCGTCCATCCAAAACTCTACATTCTATCCAGTCTTACCAAACTAAATATTTCTTCCGGTTCAGATCCTGGGCGTCACCAACCCTGCTGGAGAGAAGAAGTACATGGCCGCGGCCTTCCCCAGCGCCTGCGGGAAAACCAACCTGGCCATGCTCTGCCCCACGCTGCCGGGCTGGAAGGTCGAGTGCGTGGGAGACGACATCGCCTGGATGAAGTTTGATGATGAAGGTGAGAGGAGAAACCACACTCTTAAGTTCAGATTAACATCAGGGATACAACCAGTAAAGAAATATTAACATTTCCCGTTTCCCTTCATCAGGAAACCTGCGAGCCATCAACCCAGAGAACGGCTTTTTCGGTGTTGCCCCAGGAACCTCGATCAAAACAAACCCCAACGCCATGGCGACCATTGTCAAGAATACCATCTTCACAAATGTGGCAGAGACCAGCGATGGCGGTGTTTACTGGGAGGGGATGGACCAATCGCTGCCTGAGGAAATCACCCTCACTTCCTGGAAGAACAAGCCCTGGAGCTCAGAAGACGGTAAGACCTTCGCAAGATGAATCAGACATAAGAAAGAATGAAAACTGTACGGAAATTAAATTAGAGACAACGAAAGGTCATAGATGAATCGTTTGAACTTACTTTAATCAAAACTCTCAAATCTAACTGGAGTAATTTAAAGATTGAGGACAAGAGTTAGAAAAAAAGCTTACACTCATGTCCTTCTCTGTCCACAGGCGAACCCTGTGCTCATCCCAACTCACGCTTCTGCACTCCGGCCGGCCAGTGCCCCATCATCGATCCGCAGTGGGAATCCCCAGAGGGAGTCCCCATCGAGGCCATCATATTCGGAGGCCGCAGACCAGAGGGTGAGAAGGAACTTTGTGGAAAACCTGGAAACTAGATCCCTGATAAGAAAGAGGAAAGCAGAACGGGAGAGACTCTTGTCTAACTTGTGACTCTGGTTGGTTTTCAGGTGTCCCTCTGGTGTATGAGGCCTTCAACTGGCAGCATGGTGTGTTTGTTGGAGCAGCCATGAGGTCGGAGGCTACGGCTGCAGCTGAATACAGAGGTCAGGATCCTTTCATTCACCACATACGTTTATAATGAGTGAATCAATTCTTCTCAGCTGAAGGATCATGTTTGTCATTTAATAACTCAAATAGTACGATAATAAAAACAAGTTCTCTTGACTTGGGCCTGAAACACACTTCAAATACACCATTAATACATTACTGTAGTGTACCGGAAGTCGGAAAGATAGTTACTCATCCCCGTCTCCGTCTTCTCTCCAGGGAAGGTCATCATGAATGACCCATTCGCCATGCGCCCCTTCTTCGGCTACAACTTTGGACAGTACCTCTCTCACTGGCTGAGCATGGCTGAGCGTCCCGGGGCCAAGCTGCCCAAGATCTTCCACGTCAACTGGTTCCGCAAGAGCCCGAGCGCCGGCTTCCTCTGGCCTGGCTTTGGCGACAACATCCGTGTTCTGGACTGGATGTTCAGAAGGGTGAATGGCGAGGCCGGCTCAGTTCCCTCCGCCGTGGGCCACCTGCCTTGCCAAGGCTCCCTGAACCTCCAGGGTCTGCAGAGCGATGTGGACCTGGATGAGCTGTTCTCCCTGGATCAGGAGTTTTGGCAGAGGGAGGTAGAAGAGGTGAGGAGCTACTTCACCACGCAGGTGAATGACGACCTGCCCGCCGAGATCACACATCAGCTGCAGCTCCTGCAGCAGAGAGTGAAGCAGATGTGAGGAGGGAAACAAGAGGGGACATTTTGGGCACGTTAGTGATTCTACAGCTTCTCCTAAACATTGTAGAACAGAGAAGACAGAGGTGTTCCACAAGGTTCTGTGTTGGGACCAATGTCTTTTACTTATTCTATGCTTCCTGAAGGCAATATCATCAGAAAGCACCATGTGAACATATGTTGTTATGCAGATGACACCACGCTGTATTTATCTATTTGCCGTACATTGGATCTAATTGAACTTAAATTATTGTAGAACATGACAGAAATTTTACAACAACATTGTAGATTAGAATTGTATTAATTCTAGATTGGCTCAGAAGTTCTAGTAGAGAAATATTTTAAATTCTGGAACAGAAAGTGAGAAATTCCAGAATATTTAATTGTTGTTTTACTGAGGGAATGTTTTTACGAGGGAATCAATTTCTTTTGAGGATTTCTTGCTTTAAGGTTTGAGCGTACAAATTAATGATTTTTTTATACTTTTTAAAATTGTGCAATTTGTTAATTTGTTCACCAGAAATAATCTGATTGTTGAGATTTATTTTTTTGTGGGGAAAAACTGAGAACCGTCACATGAACAAATGGAACATTCATCATTCCCCCCCACATGTTTGCACCAAGACATCTGATCTGAAGGGGAAGTGATCCTCGGTGGAGCTGCTGCACAAGCACATCACTTTAAACTTATGTTTAAATATATTCGCAAACTGTTCAACTGCTATTTTATAATAACTTATTATCAGTGCACATCACACAATCCCTGCAGTGTGGATTCATATGGACCAAAGAGAAAACGAGTCTAGGTTCACTCAAGTTTGTCTGATCTCTCAAATATGAGGGAAATATATGTTTTCTGTTCCTGATGTATTTTTTTGTCTTAAATTATTTTTATACTGTCTCAGTCTCTAGGTTCTGTTTTGTTTTACTCTTGAATAACACAGAACAAAATAAATGGATTTAAACGTATCAGTGATTCAGCCTCGTTTCTTAAAGTGTCTTGTTACTGTTGTTATTATTACAGATTAATACAATAGGTCCAATTAAAAAAATCAAAGCTCCTCAGCAGGAATTCCTCATTCACAGACTCACAAGGACAAACAGTTTCATATGTGTTTAGATGAGCATCTGTATGTTACGACAAAAAACCTTTCGGTTTGATAATCGTGCAGGTCAGGAAAACGGCAGGAAATAATAACCAGATTCATCAGGAATAAAAATCACGATTCAGCAAAATGAGAGAATGAAGCAACATCAGACACAAGTTTTATTTTGTTAGTGTCTGACGCAAAATCTATAAATCAAGACTCGAGTCTTTGTTTCACAATTTATTCACTTCTCATAAGGATTATCTTATCTTAGATAATCAACTGGACAGAAAAGAGTCACAAATTTTCATCTGATCACATATGATGAAAAACACTGGAGGGTGATGAGCCTCAATCACACATACATATATTGTTTTAATGCTAATTTATAATGATGCATAGTGACGCCACAATGACATCGTTCCCACCACATGATCAATCACCCACATGCTGAACCAATCAGGAAGCAAACGATCTCATTCAAACTCATCAATTCACTCACGATGCTGAAGAGAGAGAATTAAAGATAAATAACCTGATTGGAAACGTGGAGATATTTAAATGAATCCTGATATGTTGTTGATCACCATGACATCATGTATCTACTGGTTCCACTGGTTCAACTGGTTCAGATACGAGCTGAACAACATTTTGTCGAAAGTGAACTATAACTCTGTACATACCAACAATAGACCTCAGAGTGTGTGTGTCTGTACATGTTGTTGTGCAGCTGTTGTGTAAGATGTGAAGATAACGACAGAGACTTTACGTTAATCATCACTGACTTGTTTTTGACACCGTGTGTGATGTGAGTCCTTTGTGTTCACGCACCGTGAACCAAGCTGAACAACACAATGAGGACAAGACACAAACAACACAACAAGTGACCTTTAACATTTATAATGAGTTTGTGCAAGAATCTGTGGTTTCTGAGGCGTAATCCATAAATGAATTGCTTAACAATTTATTTAGTTAGTTATTTTCTGCAGATTTATTATATTCAGTCTCTGAGACCAGTGCCTATATCATATCAATGTCTCTTGTCTCTAATTCGGCTCCAGATAATAATATTATATCCATAATAACCACATATGTAAAATGTTTCAGTCGTGAGAGGAATAAAACATTTTCTTCCTTGTGGCGAGCAAGGCTGCGTCTGGAGCTCAACATTGGTGAAATGTAAATCACGATATTCGCCTTGAATTTGTGTGACAGTGTCCTCAGTGGAACACAATGGATGGACGGACAATATCCTGTTTGCTATTCAGGAGATAAGGGAAGTTTGAAACCAGGAAAGAAAGAAACAGGTGAAGCTGATTTGTTTATTTGCACTTATGCACCAAAAATAATGACACAGAAAGCTCAGCTCGTATATCTGCAACAGGCCCAATGGCTCATAATGAATCACTCTTATTCTCGCCCTTTTTTCAAATTTCAACTGAAAAGCTGCATGTTTCAAATAGATAAAGTTTTGAAATAAACTGAATAATAGAGTTTGTAAAGCTGCATGTTTCTTAAACTTTCCCTAAAGTCCACGTCTCAGGGTAAATGATCAGCTCAGTGAAGAGCAGATGCTTCTCAGTGTGAGGACGTTGTTTTTTCACAGTGATCCTGAATGAACGTCTCCTGAGGAGCAGCAGTGATTCCTGAGCTGCTGACGCTGCAGCGTTTATCAGCTGAGAAGATGAAACACTTCCGCTCTTATCAGGGTGGAGGTGTTAATGGACTGTGCTGTTCTAAGAGCTGCCAATGAAAGATTAAAGATTACAACTGAAGGAAATGAGCTGAGGAATCATCTCGTTCTTCAGGTGATTCACCCAGCTTATGGACATTTAGAGACTTTGTGAGTTTGTGAGAAACTACAGGCGTTTGTGTGACTTCACCCGGAAACAGAGACAAACGGCTTCTTCCTCTTTCTCAACAGGAACATTATCACATCCTCCAATGTCGAAATTATTAAATCATTTATATCTGTGGGATTTTTTATTAATCTGTTTGTTCTATCGTTGTCTTATCTGTTGGAAATAATCACGAAACATGGACGTGTCAAAGGTGAGGCCTTATCTGTGTGTGTGTGTATTTGTGTGTGTGTGTGTGTGTGTGTGTGTGGACGCAGAGGTTGCCGGTGACACACACTCATGCCGGGTCCAGTCGGACAATAACCCCCGACTGGACGTCAGCGGTGACGTGGACACTGATTGGTGAACGATGACGTCAACCAGATGTCGTGGAATCTCCTGAAGTTTCCCTGAAAGTTTCACACGTCACTGAAACTACGTCAGAAACCACTGCATCTTCAAATGTATATTAATATACTGCCTTTAAATATGGGATTCAATAAGAACAGTTGACTTTACTTTAACCTCCAATGTTTTATTGTAGCGTCTGATTTGTAAATATGAAACTTACACAGTAAATTTTTTATTTTTTATTTTTTATTTGACCTTTATTTAACCAGGAAAGTCCCATTGAGATTAAAAACCTCTTTTTCGAGGGAGTCCTGGCCAAAAGGCAGCAACAAATAACATATGTACACTCACAATATTACACTCACAACATATAAACAGAAATTAAAATGATAAAAAACAGTTACAAATAAATTAAAATTCATAAAAAACATCTGCAAGTAAAAGAAGTGGTCTGAAATGATCTCATCGTAGATTTAAAAGCGTTCAAAGAAATCATTTCGGTTCATTTAAAATCTTTTTGCAGCCAGTTCCATGTGGTGGGAGCAGAGTGGACGAATGCCCTTTTTCCTGATTCAGTGCGGGCCAATGGAACTAACATTGTTGTGCGAGTTGTTGTAAGTTCTTTTAAGTTGTGCGATGCTGCAGCTGTGATGTAAAATACTGGTGTGTGTCTTTTATTTAAGGAGCAGTAATTTAACAAAGTTATTTTTCCTGCAACAGTTGTTGAGAAACACATGTCGACGTCATAGAGCAGTGAGAGGAAAAGAACCAAACGTGTCGGCCTGCACATGAGGAAACATATTCAGAATATGAATAAAAAGAATATAAATAAAAAGATAAAGAATCCCTCGAAAGATCCTGATTGATCTTTGGAATCAGCTTCAATCATCAACCGAGTTTATCTAATCACCTCATTCATCGTTTTACGACTCATCTGCAACCTTTCATCAGCTCAGCCAAGTGAGCAGTGAAGCGGCCAGATCACTGTTTGCCTGACGGGCAGCGAGTCAGCGAGTGAAGCAACGCACAGCGAGCGTCAGAGAGCGGAGACACGGACTGAGAGTGCAGCCAGGGATCTGATGACCCAGCTGCTGGAGAGGAGACCTGGAACCAGCAGAGAGCAGAGTCACTCCCTGGGAGGCTGATGAGTCACTGATCAGGAACTGGCTCCGGTTCAACAGGCTGAGAAATCACTGACAGGTTCACTCACTGAACATTCACTGATCACCCGCTCCTCACCTGTTCCTCACCTGTTCCTCACCTGTTCCTCACCCGCTCCTCACCCGTTCCTCACCCGTTCTTCACCTGTTCCTCACCTGCTCCTCACCTGTTCCTCACCCGTTCCTCACCTGTTCCTCACCTGTTCCTCACCTGTTCCTCACCCGCTCCTCACCTGTTCTTCACCTGTTCCTCACTCGCTCCTCACCTGTTCCTCACCCGTTCCTCACCTGTTCCTCACCTGTTCCTCACCTGTTCCTCACCTGCTCCTCACCTGTTCCTCGACCGCTCCTCACCCGTTCCTCACCCGTTCCTCACCTGTTCCTCACCTGTTTATCATCTGTTCCTCACTCGCTCCTCACCTGTTCCTCACCCGCTCCTCACCCGTTCCTCACCTGTTCCTCACCTGTTCCTCACCTGTTCCTCACCTGTTCCTCACCTGTTCCTCACCCGTTCCTCACCCGCTGCTCACTCGCTCCTCACCTGTTCCTCACCTGTTCCTCACCTGCTCCTCACCTGCTCCTCACCTGTTCCTCACCTGTTCCTCACCTGCTCCTCACCTGTTCCTCACCCGCTCCTCACCCGCTCCTCACCCGCTCCTCACCTGCTCCTCACCTGTTCCTCACCTGTTCCTCACCTGTTCCTCACTCGCTCCTCACCTGTTCCTCACCTGTTCTTCACCTGTTTCTCACCTGTTTCTCACCTGTTCCTCACCTGTTCCTCACCTGTTCCTCACCTGCTCCTCACCTGTTCCTCACCCGCTCCTCACCTGCTCCTCACCCGCTCCTCACCTGCTCCTAACCTGTTCCTCACCTGTTCCTCACCTGTTCCTCACTCGCTCCCTACCTGTTCCTCACCTGTTCTTCACCTGTTTCTCACCCGCTCCTCACCTGTTCCTCACCTGTTCCTCACCTGTTCCTCACCTGTTCCTCACCTGTTCCTCACCTGCTCCTCACCTGTTCCTCACCCGCTCCTCACCTGCTCCTCACCCGCTCCTAACCTGCTCCTCACCTGTTCCTCACCTGTTCCTCACCTGTTCCTCACCCGCTCCTCACCTGCTCCTCACCCGCTCCTCACCTGCTCCTCACCTGTTCCTCACCTGTTCCTCACCCGCTCCTCACCTGCTCCTCACCCGCTCCTCACCTGCTCCTCACCCGCTCCTCACCTGCTCCTCACCTGTTCCTCACCTGTTCCTCACCCGCTCCTCACCTGTTCCTCACCTGTTCCTCACCTGTTCCTCACCTGTTACTCACCTGTTCCTCACTCGCTCCTCACCTGTTCCTCACCTGTTCCTCACTCGCTCCTTCAGGTCTCAGGTCAAAGTTCAGGTCTCAGGTCTCAGGTCTCAGGTCTCAGGTCTCAGGTCTCAGGTCTCAGGTCTCAGGTCTCAGGTCTCAGGTCTCAGGTCTCAGGTCTCAGGTCTCAGGTCTCAGGTCTCAGGTCTCAGGTCTCAGGTCTCAGGTCTCAGGTCTCAGGTCTCAGGTCTCAGGTCTCAGGTCTCAGGTCTCAGGTCTCAGGTCTCAGGTCTCAGGTCTCAGGTCTCAGGTCTCAGGTCTCAGGTCTCAGGTCTCAGGTCTCAGGTCTCAGGTCTCAGGTCTCAGGTCTCAGGTCTCAGGTCTCAGGTCTCAGGTCTCAGGTCTCAGGTCTCAGGTCTCAGGTCTCAGGTCTCAGGTCTCAGGTCTCAGGTCTCAGGTCTCAGGTCTCAGGTCTCAGGTCTCAGGTCTCAGGTCTCAGGTCTCAGGTCTCAGGTCTCAGGTCTCAGGTCTCAGGTCTCAGGTCTCAGGTCTCAGGTCTCAGGTCTCAGGTCTCAGGTCTCAGGTCTCAGGTCTCAGGTCTCAGGTCTCAGGTCTCAGGTCTCAGGTCTCAGGTCTCAGGTCTCAGGTCTCAGGTCTCAGGTCTCAGGTCTCAGGTCTCAGGTCTCAGGTCTTAGGTCCAGTGTTCGAATTACGTGGGAGCCAGAGGGGACCGAGCTCCCAGAGAGTGAGGACTAGCTCCCATGAAAGCAACAAAGTCAAAAATCTGAGGGGGTCTCTCATATCTGAAGGTGTCTACCATATGTGACATTGTAATTTAATGTTAAATGACGCTCATTATCCATCCCTGTGTGGTCTCTCACCATTAAAGACGTTAAATTAAAATAGGATACCATACCACGGGACATAGCCAGACCATAGCCTACCTGACGCTCATGAACGCAGCATTACTGCACTTCACCTCCACACCACTAGGCTGGAGCGGGTCGGCCCGCTCGCTAACCGCCGGGCCGGCCCAAGAGTGCCGTTTGTTCTGTCATATATTAAGAGAGGACACCGGACATCAGCATCGTGGATTCCTGGACGCAGGCCCCAGCCAGTGGGAGCAGAGCAGTTTGGTCTGTTTTGTCTCCGTAATGATAGGACAATGGCTTTATTCATTTCTGCCAGATAGTGCATTTTCCCTGTGTTCAAGTTTAAGACGACGACATGCATTTTTATGTCGTCTTCAAATGGGTTACGTTTTATTTCATTGCATTGTGAAATTGTGAATGACAAGACTAAATCTTTTGGTCTAGTTCTTTGTATTTCGAAATTGATATATATATGGACTAATACAATCAATAATATATTAAAATTAATTAAAATAAATCAATTTCTGAACAAAAATGTCTCTGTCTGTTGTGTGCGTGTGTCAAGTTATATACAGCCTATGCCTACCGTGCGCAATAGCGCTGCTTGTGACTAGGCTATTTAATTGTATAGCCTTGGTAGGCTATGTGCGCTGTGCGCCAACTTTTTTATGAGATAGAGACCCCCTTAGAGACAAAAAGATAATTCGATCCCTGCTTAGGTCTCAGGTCTCAGGTCAGAGTTCAGGTCTCAGGTCTCAGGTCTCAGGTCTCAGGTCTCAGGTCTCAGGTCTCAGGTCTCAGGTCTCAGGTCTCAGGTCTCAGGTCTCAGGTCAGAGTTCAGGTCAGAGTTCAGGTCTCAGGTCTCAGGTCTCAGGTCTCAGGTCTCAGGTCTCAGGTCACAGGTCTCAGGTCTCAGGTCAGAGTTCAGGTCTCAGGTCTCAGGTCTCAGGTCTCAGGTCTCAGGTCTCAGGTCTCAGGTCTCAGGTCTCAGGTCTCAGGTCTCAGGTCTCAGGTCTCAGGTCTCAGGTCTCAGGTCTCAGGTCTCAGGTCTCAGGTCAGAGTTCAGGTCTCAGGTCTCAGGTCTCAGGTCTCAGGTCTCAGGTCTCAGGTCTCAGGTCTCAGGTCTCAGGTCTCAGGTCTCAGGTCTCAGGTCTCAGGTCTCAGGTCTCAGGTCTCAGGTCTCAGGTCTCAGGTCTCAGGTCTCAGGTCTCAGGTCTCAGGTCTCAGGTCAAGTCAAGGTCTCAGGTCTCAGGTCTCAGGTCTCAGGTCTCAGGTCTCAGGTCTCAGGTCTCAGGTCTAAGGTCTCAGGTCTCAGGTCTCAGGTCTCAGGTCTCAGGTCAGAGTTCAGGTCAGAGTTCAGGTCAGAGTTCAGGTCTCAGGTCAGGTCAGGTCAGGTCAGGTCAAGTCAAGGTCTCAGGTCTCAGGTCTCAGGTCTCAGGTCTCAGGTCTCAGGTCTCAGGTCTCAGGTCTCAGGTCTCAGGTCTCAGGTCTCAGGTCTCAGGTCTCAGGTCTCAGGTCTCAGGTCTCAGGTCTCAGGTCAGAGTTCAGGTCAAAGGTCAGGTCTCAGGTCTCAGGTCTCAGGTCTTAGGTCTCAGGTCAGGTCAGGTCAGGTCAGGTCAAGTCAAGGTCTCAGGTCTCAGGTCTCAGGTCTCAGGTCTCAGGTCTCAGGTCTCAGGTCTCAGGTCTCAGGTCTCAGGTCTCAGGTCTCAGGTCTCAGGTCTCAGGTCTCAGGTCTCAGGTCTCAGGTCTCAGGTCTCAGGTCTCAGGTCTCAGGTCTCAGGTCAGGTCAAGTCAAGGTCTCAGGTCTCAGGTCTCAGGTCTCAGGTCTCAGGTCTCAGGTCTCAGGTCTCAGGTCTCAGGTCTCAGGTCTCAGGTCTCAGGTCTCAGGTCTCAGGTCTCAGGTCAGGTCTCAGGTCTCAGGTCTCAGGTCTCAGGTCTCAGGTCTCAGGTCTCAGGTCTCAGGTCTCAGGTCTCAGGTCTCAGGTCTCAGGTCTCAGGTCTCAGGTCTCAGGTCTCAGGTCTCAGGTCTCAGGTCTCAGGTCTCAGGTCAAGTCAAGGTCTCAGGTCTCAGGTCTCAGGTCTCAGGTCTCAGGTCTCAGGTCTCAGGTCTCAGGTCTCAGGTCTCAGGTCTCAGGTCTCAGGTCTCAGGTCTCAGGTCTCAGGTCTCAGGTCTCAGGTCTCAGGTCTCAGGTCTCAGGTCTCAGGTCAGAGTTCAGGTCTCAGGTCAAAGTTCAGGTCTCAGGTCTCAGGTCTCAGGTCTCAGGTCTCAGGTCTCAGGTCTCAGGTCTCAGGTCTCAGGTCTCAGGTCTCAGGTCTCAGGTCTCAGGTCTCAGGTCAGAGTTCAGGTCTCAGGTCTCAGGTCTCAGGTCTCAGGTCAGGTCAGGTCAAGTCAAGTCAAGTCAAGTCAAGGTCTCAGGTCTCAGTTCTCAGGTCAGAGTTCAGGTCTAAGGTCTCAGGTCTCAGGTCTCAGGTCTCAGGTCTCAGGTCTCAGGTCTCAGGTCTCAGGTCTCAGGTCTCAGGTCTCAGGTCTCAGGTCTCAGGTCTCAGGTCTCAGGTCTCAGGTCTCAGGTCTCAGGTCTCAGGTCTCAGGTCAAGTCAAGGTCTCAGGTCTTAGGTCTCAGGTCTCAGGTCTCAGGTCTCAGGTGTCAGGTCTCAGGTCTCAGGTCTCAGGTCTCAGGTCTCAGGTCTCAGGTCTCAGGTCTCAGGTCTCAGGTCTCAGGTCTCAGGTCTCAGGTCTCAGGTCTCAGGTCTCAGGTCTCAGGTCTCAGGTCAGGTCAAGTCAAGGTCTCAGGTCTCAGGTCTCAGGTCTCAGGTCTCAGGTCTCAGGTCTCAGGTCTCAGGTCTCAGGTCTCAGGTCTCAGGTCTCAGGTCTCAGGTCTCAGGTCTCAGGTCTCAGGTCTCAGGTCTCAGGTCAAGTCAAGGTCTCAGGTCTTAGGTCTCAGGTCTCAGGTCTCAGGTCTCAGGTCTCAGGTCTCAGGTCTCAGGTCTCAGGTCTCAGGTCTCAGGTCTCAGGTCTCAGGTCTCAGGTCTCAGGTCTCAGGTCTCAGGTCTCAGGTCTCAGGTCAGGTCAGGTCAGGTCAAGTCAAGGTCTCAGGTCTCAGGTCTCAGGTCTCAGGTCTCAGGTCTCAGGTCTCAGGTCTCAGGTCTCAGGTCTCAGGTCTCAGGTCTCAGGTCTCAGGTCAGGTCAGGTCAAGTCAAGGTCTCAGGTCTCAGGTCTCAGGTCTCAGGTCTCAGGTCTCAGGTCTCAGGTCTCAGGTCTCAGGTCTCAGGTCTCAGGTCTCAGGTCTCAGGTCTCAGGTCAGAGTTCAGCTCTCAGGTCTCAGGTCTCAGGTCAAGTCAAGGTCTCAGGTCTCAGGTCTCAGGTCTCAGGTCTCAGGTCAGGTCTCAGGTCTCAGGTCAGGTCAGGTCAGGTCAAGTCAAGGTCTCAGGTCTCAGGTCTCAGGTCTCAGGTCTCAGGTCTCAGGTCTCAGGTCTCAGGTCAGAGTTCAGGTCTCAGGTCTCAGGTCTCAGGTCTCAGGTCTCAGGTCTCAGGTCTCAGGTCTCAGGTCTCAGGTCAGGTCAGGTCAAGTCAAGGTCTCAGGTCTCAGGTCTCAGGTCTCAGGTCTCAGGTCTCAGGTCTCAGGTCTCAGGTCTCAGGTCTCAGGTCTCAGGTCTCAGGTCAGGTCAAGTCAAGGTCTCAGGTCTCAGGTCTCAGGTCAGAGTTCAGGTCAAAGGTCAGGTCTCAGGTCAAAGTTCAGGTCTTAGGTCGCCCCAGACAAATCTCAAGTGATGTTATAATTGGCAAGTCCAAGTCAAGTCTTAATATAATTGATTCTCAAATCATTCCCGACAACAAGTCAATCGTTGCATTTCTCCCGGCTCAGGTTCCTTATTTCGTTCTTTCTCCACGTTACTCTGTAAATTGTGATTTGATGTAAAAATTGGAAAACCAGTCGCGATTCTGGTCGAATCATTACAGACGGATAAACTTTTATTTTAAGATTTATGTCTGTTTCTTCTAAAGGATCTAATGTTTGACCGAGAGACAACTTGATCAAAATAAAAACAAGTGGAATCTACTGTACATATCTAAATATCCAGATGTGGTGAGATCTGCTGATTGGTTCAGTTACTGTCTCCGGTCTTCAGTGTTTGACGCCACATGAGGAGACAAACAGGGTCTTTGTCTCTTTGTCTTTTCCTATCTCCTTCCCTCTTTCCCTTTTTCTCTCCTTCCCTTGTTTTACTTTCTCTTACATTATTAAACTGTAACTTTCTGTTTCCAGGAGGTTTTGTAACTCGAGAGTCACTGAGTTACTGAAGAGATCATGACTTCAGGTTCAGTATGTTTAGTTTTTATTGATGAACATTTGTTAAATATTAAATTAATACAGAATTAGAATCTATATGGTTGAAAAAGTTTTTGTATATTCAAACTAAATCAATAAAAAAAAACATCAAAAGATTCAAAGAATAAAAAAACCTGTTATTAAAAGTGTGATAATAAAAATACAGATAATAGCAAAGATGTTTTTCAGTCAGACGAGTAAATGAAGAAGTGAATATTTATATATTAATATTGATGTGTGACTGAACAAGAGGTTTGGAATACCGACGTTTCTTTTTTCAGTTTCATTTTTACAAACATGATCTGACATCAAGTCACGAATCAGAAATACAAAAATAATCTCACTGTTTAATAATGTGAAACTTCAAAGTAACACGTTCAGTTTTCTAATCAAGTAAAATTATTTTTGTATAAACGGAAAGAGTCAGATAAAAAAAATACAGAATTTAAAAGGAAATGTGAAACAGAGTCGTGTCTGTTGAACGGAGGAGATTTTATTATTAGACAGAATCCAGTGACTCATTACCCATAATGCACAGTGAACACCTGTGGTTTTCGTCCTGTCATTTCCTGGTTTATTCACACGTTTATTTTTATTCATAATTAGACGTCACTGCAAGTTTTATATCCTAGTTTCTCCTAATGGACAGTTTATTTCTAAAGATAATATAGTGAAACTACTCAATAAAGAGTAATCGTGTATTAATTTTTATCCTGTGGCTCCAAATCACAATATATATGATCTCAAGTTGCTTTAATACATAGTGACGTCAAAGCGTTAGAAGAGAATATTCACTTTTAAACCAACTCAAGTAAAGAGCGCCACCAGCTGGAGGCTGATCGACATTAAACACATCCTAAGTATGTGTACAGGTGAAGGTAGATAAATGACTTAGTTTTTGATAATATATAATTTTTAATAAAAGTTGTTGCAGTATTTGTATTTTTTATGAAAGCTAGTCCTGAATTGTGCCAAAACCAAATGGATTCTTTTTACTAAAGCTAGAAGCACTGATTTTAACAGTTTAAAACTCTGCTCTAGAAATGGTACCACTCTGGAAAGGGTCACCAGCTATAAGTACCTAGGCATTTGGGTTGATGAGAAGCTCGATTTTAAACCACATGTGAGTTAACTCGTAAAAAAGCTAAGAACAAAATTGAGCTTTCTCTATAGAAATAGGTTCTGTTTTAGTTTTAGATTACGGTGATGTTATTTATGGAAATACATCCCACAGCACACTGAAATCTCTGGATGCTGTTTACCATTCTGCACTGCGTTTTATCACAGGAGACCGCTATGGCACTCACCACTGTACTCTCTATAACAAGGTTGGCTGGCCAGCCCTGTCTGAAAAAAGGGATGGTCATTGGAAGATTTATATTTACAAAACAATCATTGGGCTACTGCCACTATATCTCTTCTCTCTCATCAGCTGGAATTGTAATACCCATAATACCCGCTCCCAGAGCTGGCTTTCATTATATCTGCCTCGTGTTAACACTAACTTGGGGAAGACAGCTTTCTGTTATAAAGCTCCCTACATTTGGAATGAGGTCCAAAAATCTTTAAAGTTGCGCTCATTTGTTTCATTGACGGAGTTCTGGAGTCTGGTCTCATGTACAGCTGACTTCTCCTGCAGTGACTGTAACTGCTAGTTGACTTGGCCATAGTATTTTATTGACGAATTGTTTTATACCTTGTATTACTGTGTATATATATATGCATATTTGTTTCATTCCTATTTATTCAATGTATTAACTTTTAATGTATCAACTTTTTTATTGTACCCTCGGCACCATTGTAAATGAGGGTCTTATCCCTCAATGTGTCTTCCGAGGCTTAAATAAATAAATATTCAAATATTCAATTTATTATTATAATGGTTAGTGGTAGTAATAGTATTAGTAGTTGTAGTATTATTATTAGCAGTAGTAGTATCAATAGTCAGAGGTGTCAAAAGTCACATTCACATTTATTACTCAAGTAGAAGTATAGATACTAGGGTTTAAAAATAGTTTTGTAGAAGTTGAAGTATCAACTCAAGCTTTTTACTTAAGTAAAAGTGTAAAAGTACTGGTTTCAAAACTACTTAAAGTATAAAAGTAAAAGTAATGTAAGGGGGAAAAAAAATCCATTAAGGACAAACTCTTAACTATGACTATAATGTTATATTAAAATGTTATGTTGAAAAATGTGGGATGCACTAGGCTACCCGTTTGAACTGCAAATATGCCCATTGAAAATTATAACATTTTATTAGAATGCAAATACATATATTGTTGGAAGAGACCTTTGGACTCAACACTACCAATAATAAAACTTGACTATCTAGAGGAATTAAAAGACGTAACAAGGTCGTGTTGCCTTTTTTTGCGTGTGTTTTTGAACGATGACAAACCGGAATGAAAACAAGCCAAAATTAAATAGGAGTAACGAGGCTATTTTTTAATGTAAGGAGTAGAAAGTACAGATATTTGCGTGAAAATGTAAGAAGTAGAAGTAAAAAGTCGTCTGAAAAATAAATACTCCAGTAAAGTATAGATACCCAACATTTCTACACCTCTGTCAATAGTAGAAGTATACAACCATAGTATTGTTATGACCCTCTTAGTGTGATGGCGCCCTCTGCTGGTAACTTTATACATGATTTTGGTAGGGAACAGAACAGTTGGAAGTTTCCAAATTATTAATCAGTGTCATTGAAATGTTAATAACACAACTTATACATGACGATAAATAAATAATAAAAGTAAATAATAACCCTGGTCAACTTCACCGGAAGCGTTTACAAAGTGACGTTTTATTGTGACGGTTTGATGTCGTTTCCGGTTCTCCGTCAGTTGCCCGTCTCCATGGTAACAGGACAAACAACTGATCGGCAGCACAGACGTCACTTTCACGTTTTTACTCCAAAAGAATCAAAAACAAACAAGATGAATCCATCCGTCAGTTTCACGGTTTCCACGAAGAAGACGAGCAAACCGGTGGTGATGCGTCAGCGTGTTTACGACTTCCTGTACGGTGAGTGAACACACGGATAAACATGCTAAGCTACCGGCTAACAACCAGGTAGCTTAGCACGTTAGCTTAGCACGTTAGCTTAGCACGTTAGCTCAGCGTGATGCTCTGATGTTTCTGCTGCAGATCCGCTTCACACGGTTTGCTCCGAGGTGGATCACATCCGGTCCAGAGCCTCATTAAACAGACTGGTGAGTTTTAATCAGAGGAGGAAGATTAAATATTATATCAGTAAAATAAAGTAAAAAGATTAAAGTCCAGAGGCTCAATCCACAGAGAGTTGTTTGATCTACTTTCATTTAAAACACTTTAACATCTTATAAAACTTAGTACAATAACTTAATCAGAGGTAAAGGAGATTTTTGACAATTATATAAAATACTAATTCATTAAAGTATATTGTTATGTTTGATCTATTCAGGTTTGGACCCAGATTTCCTAGAAAATAAAAGACAAATACCTTTATTAACCCTTTGATCCACAACAAGGGTCAAAAGTGACTCGGCTCAGCTTTAATTTATCATATCTTTGCAGTGAATGAATTTCATCGTTCAGTATTTCAGGTTTTCCACAATTAACTTGTTTTTGATCATCACAAATCCTTATTAAAACTTTATCTTTGTTGCTTTTTGAATAAAAAACTTTTTTGTATTTCTAAACCAGCTTTACACACATAGGTCAAAATGACCCGTACACTACAGATCACCTGCTAGTCACTACTCACAGCTGCTTGTGCACATTTGATCTTATTTTATAATCCACTACTAGTGAGAAAGTAAGAAATATTTACAAAACAAACTAGATGTTAGCTAGCTAGCTTCGTTTCTGGCTAGATCAACAAAAAAAATCTCGAAATATAACAGAATATACTTAATAGACTGATTTGATTTTCTTAATTCGGAGTGTGAGGATGGCTGGTCACCATCATTTCAGATCAAATATGAAGATGAGGAGGAAACTTCTTAGTCTTGATTCTGAGTCTTTACTTCTCTCTCCTGATCCATCTCTCCTAAGTGAAGACGGCTCCTTTGATTAAATAGAAGATATTGATATAAGAGACTCATCTCCTATTACCTGAAGAAGGTTCCTTTGGTTTTTCTCTTCAAAGGAAGCAAGGAGAAGAACCTAAGAATAAATATTGTAAAATAGAATAAAAGATGATTAAACTCGTCAGTGAATAAAATGTTTACAAGTCGTATTTACAAGTCGGACATTTGAAAACTAACAAGGAGCAGAAATGGCGATGAGATGCACCGATTCTTTTTCCCAGCGGCGCCTGGCGGAGTATGACACCATGTTCGGCAGCCTGCCGCAGCACCCGGGCTTCACGCTGCAGCCGGACCCCTCGGACCCCGTGCCCAAGTCGGTGGACCGGGCCTGGCGCGGCTACAGGGACCAGCACAGCATGACTCTGCAGCATCTCACCGGGTAACAGCAGCCGCTCCGGAGCCGGGTCCCGGCACAAGTGGAATTACTCCTCTCACGTATAAACTGAAACTTTGATTATTGATTATTGATTCTGTTCCTGACAGGGCGATGCCAAGATGGGACCAGAGTCATCGTGGGGCTGATCTCTGGAAATACTTTCAACGGTTTGTTTCCAGTCTGAAGCTGGTGGAAGAAAATCATTAGAGCCCGACTGATATGGAGTAATAAATGTCAAATAGAGATAAATCCACAGATATTATATAGAACAAAAGTGTCAATGATTCCCTGAGACGTCGATATCAAACCCCGATTAAACAGAAATGGAATGGAAGGTTAATTTTTTGCACTTTAACCATAAACTTTGTTACAAATAATAAATTAAAAGCAAATACGAAAAAATATACAGAATTAGAAATCAGAGACCTTAAAGTTTAAACACCCAAATTCTCTGCATTGTTTATTCAGTAAAATAAGTTTTCATATCAGCAAAAGGCTCAGAGATAAATCAGTCTGGCTCATGATGATGTAAAATTGAATTCATCTGTTATAATCCACCTATTCTATATATATATATATATATGTTTCCCCTCTGCCCCCCCCCCCCCCGCAGACCTCTGGTCCCCTTGACTCGGCGGCTTCCCACTGACGTGATCTATGGTTTGCAACAGTAGGTTCAGCAGCTTCCTCACATTTCATTTACTTTCCACCCGGTGACGTTGTCCTGGTAACCAGCGGCGGGTTCATCCCCTCTTCTCTTGTCCCCTCAGAGAGAACGCTGCGGCGGCTGGTGGGAAGAAAGCAGTGAAGCAGCCCACCCACGCCACGGTGGGGGTGCAGACGGACTACAGGGAGAGCGAGACGCAGACCGACCCGTACTGCCCCGAGTTCGTGATCCGCCCGGGCACGACTCCCACGGACCTGCTGGAGCTGGCTCCTCTGACCTGGGGTAAAAACCATCAGTCACATCACTGCAGGTCATTCAAACCAGTTTATCTGTAACTTCCTTCACATCCTGAACCCTGTGGTGACTCCTCCCCTCAGGTCACGGTCTGCCCGCTGGCCTGGCGGAGGTGGAGATCATCGAGCGGGCCCGGGCCAAACGGGTCTGGGAGGCGAGTCTCCCCCCCCAGGACGACCTGAGTCAGCTGGACAAGAGGAGGCGGATGATGGAGGAGATGGAGGCCAAGGAGTGGGCCTTCAGGGAAACAGAGATCCAGAAGTGAGTGGAGCCGCAGTTTGACAGTTCACTGTTTTCCTTTTTGCATTTTGCATTTCACTTTTTACTTCACTTTTATATAGATATGTTTATGTCTAAATAAATGCTACCTTGTATGAATATTAGAAAAAGTGAGTAAATAAGAAGTAAATATTGAGTAAATATATATTGTTTTTTAATATTATTATTAGGGCTGGGCAAGTTAACTCGTTTTAATCGAGTTAACTCAAGTGATGAGTTAACTCGATTGTTTATCCGCCAATTATTTTCTTTTTTCCTGTTCTGCAGCAGTCAGCAACAGACTTTCACAAAATAAAAGCCTGACTTTCACAATAAAACAATAAATAATCAAACCTGAGTTAATGCGAGATAAAATAATTAATCGAGTTAACTCATCACTTGAGTTAACTCGATTGAAACGAGTTAACTTGCCCAGCCCTAATTATTATTGTTTTTTTTTTGTGTGGTGTATTTATTGTGTTTTTACGTTTCTATGTTCATTGTATGCACCAATAACCAGAGCAGATTCCAGGTAGGTGTAAACCTACTTGGCAATAAATACTTTCTGATTCTGATTCTGATTCATTACTAATCAGAAAAGAGCATAAACATATAGTGAGGTAAACCTCTGGCTACCTGTGGATGGGTGTGTGGGTGTCATGTCATCCATCCATGGACAGTCAAAGCTTTGTTCCACTGCCCCCTAGTGGTACCAAAAGTAATAGTTATCAGCGTATAAAGCAGAGAGAGTAACTGCTAACACAACAGGTTTGAAGGATCCAGTTGACGTTTCCAGTTCTCGGCTCATTAAGCAACCTGCTCTTACCGTTGCCGTGGTTTCCACCGTTAACCCTGTGTGTGTCTGTGGGGGGGGGCCAGGCTGCAGGAGTCCCGCCTGGTGGTGCTGACGCAGCTACTGAGGCAGAGAGACGAGGTCCAGAGAGACATGACAGACCAGAGACTGACACACAGCTACTTCAAGCTCCTGAGCCACCGGGAGGGAAAACTACACAAGACCCACAGCCACCACACCCGCTGTAAGACAAACCTCCGCCCCCCCCGAGCTGCTGAACATCCATCACTGGAGGTTTCATTTCCCTCACTGTTCCTCTTTGTGTCCTCGGTGTGTAGCCCTGAGGAAACTGCAAACCAAGGGAAGGAGCATGAAGGCCCAGGTGAAGCGACTCGGCCTGAAAGACACTGAGTTCGTCCCTCACTCCCTCAGGGGATCGTTCACCGGAGCTCCCAGCAGCGCGCCCAAGAAACACCACCTGAACACATACGAAGGTTTGAATCTAAAAATGATCTTTGGGCACTAACAGAATGGAGCATCTTTACTCTGCTGTTCAGATAACGTGTGACTTTGTGTGGATCCCAGGCCTGATGGAGCTGGAGGCCCGGTCCTCCACCCCGCTCTGTCAGCTGCGGCTGAAAAGATCCAAAGACGTCATCAAGGACGTGATCCAGCCGTCCGTGAAGAAAGCGTTAGAGCAAATGAACACATACAAGGTACACGGAACAATAATTCATGGTCAGGCACATTCGCCTCAGGTGTAAATACACACGTGACCCAGCGTGTGTCCACAGGCGCTGAGGGAGAAGAGGACGGAGATGCCGTTACGTTTCCTGGTCAAGAAGGAGAAGCCGGTTCCTCGTCCGGCCACGCCCGTCGTGGAGGAGCCGTCCGAGGTCAGCGACCCTCCCGCTCTGATCCACACACTCAGCCTGATGGTTCAGCCTGATGGTGTTTGTTGATTCATTTTTATTTGATCTTCTTCAGGAAGAAGAGGAGACGGAGCTCGCTGTCATCCACCTGCAGAAGCTGCTGAGAGGAAAGAGCGTCCAGAACGAGGTCTGAACACGTGTCTGTCTGTGACCTTTAACCCCTGACCTCATCTGTGTGTGTGTCTGTGTGTGTGAATACGTGTCACAGACTCACACACACACACACACACACACACACACACACACACACACACACACAGTAAACACTTATAGATAGATAGATAGATGGATGGATGGATGGATGGATGGATGGATGGATGGATGGATGGATGGATGGATGGATGGATGGATGGATGGATGGATGGATGGATGGATGGATGGATGGATGGATGGATGTGGATGGATGGATGGATGGATGGATGGATGGATGGATGGATGGATAGATAGATAGATAGATAGATAGATAGATAGATAGATAGATAGATAGATAGATAGATAGATAGATAGATAGATAGATAGATAGATAGATAGATAGATAGATAGATAGATAGATAGATTACTTTATTCATCCCCGAAGGGAAATGAAATTAAGTCATCATAGCAGCCGGTATATTTGAATAAAACACAATACAATAGAATAAAATAAAAAATATTGAGGTAGAAAGAATAAAAACAGAAACACAAGATAAACAGGTAGATAAGGTGCAATGTCAAGATGATGGTAATAGTCCTGATGATATGATGGTAATGTTATTGTTAGACAGTATATAAAAATAGTACAGTATATATAGTATATAATATAACAATATGTATTTATATATGATAGTAATTATACCAATATAATAGCAGTATATAGTAATAATGACAGCAAAAGTATATATAATAATAGTAAATATAATAATAATAACATGTACACATGTATAAATATGTGTATATACAAGAATATACAAAGAGTATGATATAATATGATATGATATATAGTAGAGGTATAAATATAAGTATTTGACTATACAATAGATAATATAATATACTATGAGTGTAAGAATATGTAGACAGAGCGTACAAAAGAAAATATTATTATTGTATAAAATGCAATTTATTAGGCAGGGCTGTGTTAGACTGAGGTCTGGCTGCTGAGGATGTAAATAAATAAATACATATTTCTGTCTGTTGTTGTGATCTTGTTGCGAAGATGTTTAAGGGCAAAGAAAACCACATGGACCTGATCCAGGAGCTGAGGACGGTCCACGCTCTGCAGAGACAAGAGCAGGAGCTGCAGCGGGTGGACAAGGAGCTGATGATCACCCTGAAGACACAGAGAGACAAAGAGAGACTCGAGGTGAAACACTCACACACTCACATTCAGTGTATTTCACATTTAACGACCTCCTCACTCACGCCTCCTCCTCTTCCCTCCCTCCCTCAGACGTGTCAGACCGAGGCGTCCCAGGCCCGAGTGATCGGCGTGGAGCTGGAGGACATGTTCGACACCTTGTCCAAGGAGCTGATTCGTCTCCAGGAGGAGCGGCGGATCCACGCCTTCACGCTCCTCGCCGAGAGGGAGCGCCGCATCCGAGAGGCGGAGGAGAGCGGCCGGAGGCAGCTGGAGGAGTACAGACGCAGAGAAGAGGATGAGATCTTCAGACAAGTGCGTACATGGTTCCTGAGCAGGTCAAGTAAATACACGTGTGAGTCGGTGGAGGCCGCGCTCTGATGCGCTTCATGCTCTGTCACAGGTGGTGGAGATTCACCAGGAAACTGTGGACTTCTATCTGGAGAGCGTCATCCTGGGAACCGTGGAGCAGACGGCGGACGACCAGGCCCGAGAGGAGATCCGCCGGAGAGCGAAGGAGATCAACGACATCGTTTACGCTGCGGAGAAAAGGTAAGAGACTCCTCAGCATGTGGGCTCAGCTTCTGTATTCAGACGCTCAAACCCAGAGATAACACCCAGCCGTGTGTGTGTGTCTGTGTGTGTGTCTGTGTGTGTGTGTGTGTGTGTGTGTTCTGTAACATCCCTAACACCCCTGATGTTGTTCTCTTGGACAAGGTTAAAAGGGAGGTAGTAGTCCTTGAGGTCGCCTGTGTCTATGACCTCTACATGGACTTAGCCTTCCTTGTGTGTGTGTGTGTGTGTCTATGACCTCTACATGGACTTAGCCTTCCTTGTGTGTGTGTGTGTGTGTCTATGACCTCTACATGGACTTAGCCTTCCTTGTGTGTGTGTGTGTGTGTGTGTCTATGACCTCTACATGGACTTAGCCTTCCTTGTGTGTGTGTGTGTGTGTCTATGACCTCTACATGGACTTAGCCTTCCTTGTGTGTGTGTGTGTGTGTGTGTCTATGACCTCTACATGGACTTAGCCTTCCTTGACAAGTTGACCAAATACCAGCCCATTGTTGCTAAAATGAGAGACCTAGGCTATACATGTAAACTGGTAGTACTGATATTTGGAAGTCTGGGGCGTGTCCATAAACTTTCGGTCAGTGGGCTACGACTGAACCTTTGACCTTTGACCTTTGACCTTTGGCAGGACTTAGTAAGAGCCGATCTAAACAACTAGCAAAGTTCTGCTCTGTATCAGCTGCTATAGGTGGTCTTGCTGTTTGGCGTAGGAGATGTTTCTTGTACCCATGAGTCCCTGAGCTGTATTCAACCTCTGAGAAATGTTTGAATCCTTGTTGTACGAATATGATTGGTGGATTCAAATAAATTATTTAAATGTGTGTGTGTGTGTGTGTGTGTGTGTGTGTGTGTGTGTGTGTGTGTGTGTGTGTGTGTGTGTGTGTGTGTGTGTGTGTGTGTGTGTGTGTGTGTGTGTGTGTGAGAAGCAGGAACAACCTTCAGTCGGAGGAGATCGTGTCAGAGCTGGTTTACAGTTTCCTCATCCCAGAGGTGGAGAAGATCAACATCAGGAGAAGAGGTTTGTCCGGTTTTTCGGGTTTCCACACAAAGAATCAGAATACAACAAATGTTATAAATCAAAATTTTAAAAAATCATAATCAATAAAACAAAACAAAAGTAAAGAAAAGGTAGAAAACACTCGCTGACTTTCTCTTTTCTCTCCGTCAGTTCACGCGAGGCAGCAGAAACACTTGCAGGCCGTTCGGGAGCTCATCAATGAGGCTGCAGAGGGTTCTGGGATCCGTCCCTCCTCCCCTCCTTCCCTCCCTCCCTCCTCTCCTCCTTCCCTCCCTCCCTCCTCCCTTCCTTCCCTCCTTCCTTCTGAAACAGCCTGCGTTGAGGAGCTGAGCAGCCAAGAGCCGGATCATCAGCAGGAAGCAGAACCTGAACCTCACGGAGTAGAGACCTCAACGACTGATCCTACCGAGTAACCTGGAGAGGATCTGTGTCCGGACCCCTGTCCTCTCACTCCGGGGGTCCCTCAAGGTTCCGTCCGGGGTCCCTAACCCTCCTCTCTCTGTACAACAACTCTCTCAGCTCTGTCATTCACTCACATGGGTTTTCCTACCGTAGCTACGCAGATGAAACCCAACTAGACTGAACTACTTTTCCTCCCGGGGAAAAGCTCCTCCCACCCACCACCTGACCTTTACCTTTGACAACTCCGTGGTCGCCCCCCCACTCAGACTGCTAGGAACCTGGGTGTGACACTCGACAGCCAACTCTCCCTTTCTGTAACAACACGTTCCTGTAGATTCATGATGCACAACATCAGGAGAATACGTCCCCTTCTCACTCAGGAGGCGGTGCAGGTTCTGGTCCAGGTTCTGGTCCAGGACCTCATGCCTGTAGACTACTGCCCCTCCCTCCTGGCAGGTCGACCTGCTGGCGCCATCCGACCTCTGCAGCTCATCCAGAAAGCAGCAGCTCCACTGGTCTTTAACCTAAATTCACTCACACTACTCCGCTCCTCCACTCCCTTCACTGGTCACATCCGTTTCAAAACATTAGTTCCTTCGTACCGTGCTGCGAACGGATCCGGTCCAGTCCACATCCAGGACCTGGTCAAACGTTACACCCCAGCCCGTCCACTCCGCTCTGCATCGACCAATCGGCTGCTTCCTCACTGCGAGCTCAACACCCAAAGACTGTTTTCTGTCCCGGCTGCTTTGCGGTGGAACGAGCTCCACATCGACATCAGGACGGAAGGTCTTCACATCTTCCTCCAGACTAAAAACACATCTCTACTGACTACAGCTCGGTTAAGAAGATGATGTCTGACAAACAGTAAAAAAAAAGAGAAAAGAATACATAGAAAAAAATGAGAATGTGTAGCACTTGTACTGTAGAGACTGAAAATATTAAATTCTGAGATGCAGTCAAACTGAGTTGGGCTCTGACCCCCCAGCGTTCACCCTGCACCTGAGGAAGTTCCACTCTTCAGCCACTATGAGGCACTGTTGCTCTAAACTTAACAGATTTCTGACAGATTCATTCTGTGATTTGCTGAGAAAAATGTTTGTATGGTATCATAGAGGTTTTTGTTATTAAGTTCACACGTATATAAAGAATTGGGGTAAAGAGAGGACATGGTTTTGAAAGAGTCGTCACGAGGTACTGGTCGTATTTAAGGTGGATTTTAGGAACAACCTCAGAACTCTTCTTGATTCTTGATGTAGAATCACTTTAAAGACCTTTTTCAACTTTGTATCAAGTTTAGTTTCTGTTGTTGACTAATAATCTGACTCCAGCTCCAACAGCCAAACACTGAACCTGCAGCCATCAACTCCTCATTTCTCTCTTTTACTCAGTTTATTGGTTTCAGAAAAGAAACTCAAAACAAACAAACTGATCAAACTACTGGATGTGAAATCAGTTTCTTTGTGTTACCTGATCGCTGCAGCACTTTTGTTTCTGCTTAAATAAAAGAGTCTCAGCTGCATCAGACCTGTTTAAATACTGTTGTTAATTGGACTGAACTTGGTTTAATATTCGAGAACTAACTTTACTGAAACATAATTATTGTAGTTTATCTTAATAGTTGAGTCTTACTCTTGTGTGAAAGTCCTGCTCTGTCACATTAACGTTTCCCTGCTTGTCTCAGTTAGTTCCAGTTGACGTAGTTGAGACTGTTTTTGTAAACAGTCTCAACTACACAGTCAGAAACCTTTGAATCAAAGCCTCTAAAGTCACTAACGTCCTGCTGAAAGCTTCATAATTTGGGGTTTGGTTGAAGACTAGAACGTTTTATTGTGTGTGTGTTGGTGGAGGTTTGAAATCAAACATTGCTTTACTGTTATTATTATTAATGTGTCTGCAAGTATGAACCTTGTTTATAATTTTGACATTAAAAGAGTCGCCTGAAGATTTGAAGGATGGTTTGGTGTCATATGTTTGTTGGAGGTGATAGAAATAGACACAAGAAACTTTAATCCTTCTGGACAAACAAAAATCGAACATTGAGGAAAAACAAATCAGACGAGAAACAGACGTATTTATAAAACTTTTTTATTGGTTTTTTAAATCGAAGGCTAACTGAAATGTGTCCGATTCATACCATGTTCTGTGACAACAACGATAAACCATTGTCTTCTGTTTGAAACAAACATAGAAGAAAATAACAAACCCAGCAACACGTAGACCATCCAATATAAATTAAAATAAACTGTTTTAATACACAAATAAGCAATTATCATCATTGAGAATAAGTAGGCCTCTATATAACTGCGAGCCATGCTGTGACAGAAAACAGATTCTACGCCTGAACCTCCCAGCACCGGGTTCATCTCTTGTTCTCCCCCCCCCCGCTGTGCTGCAGTGGGAGATGAATGAGCCCGGTGCTTCATTTAAATTCAGGAGAATCCATCATTTTTCTACAAGAGCAGATCAGGGCTCCTCCATGTTGTCTCTGACGTCTGCTCCGGCCGAACTGAAGGTTCTCAGAGCTCAGGACCGGACGCATGAAGGAATCCTGACCACGACAAACGGATCTATTGTACAAGTCCCACATTTAACATGCGTGCAGGATTAAACTCGACGACGGGTGGAAGACTTCTACAATAGTCACTGTGGCGGACGAGCGTTGTGTCCTGCAAGATATCGAGGCTTGTTTAAATACGCACACATACATACTGCAACCGAAAGAGAGTGTATTCGTATATTTTCTTCAACATTGTCAGAGGAGAGGCGCCGAGCGGCGCTGATTCAGAGCAGAGCGAGCAGAAACAAGAACAGCACGATGCAGGATGAGCAAACACACAGAGGAGCGAAACATCTGCTTTACTTTCCACCTTCCTCCAGTTTATGTTGTTTCTCCTCTTTCACACGAGTACGAGTGTTTTCACCTGTGTAACTGAAGTACTTAGAGAAACTGGAAAAAAGGCGTCTAAAGCTAAATGTTCGTCCAAAGAAATGAAAGAAACAGAAAAGTTCAAGTCAGGCGTAACTCTTGACTTTTTTCTTATTTTTTTTACAGATGCAAGAGTTTTGTTTAGGATGATTCCTTCTTTGGAAAAATGTCTTAAACGCGACTGAAGACAGGAAACTGAGCTGCAGATTCTTTACGAGAGGTCAGACGGATCGAAAGCAGACGAACTGTTCAGCGTCGACTTCAGTGGAGGCCGAGGGGTTAGCAGAAACTTATGGAAGTTCATTCATGCCAGAAACATGACCAAAACGTTGGAATGTTTACAATAAATTACAGATCACATTTTTGAAAAAGCATTTTTTCATCTCATTAGTTGCTTTTAGCTGAAGTACACTATTCTCCCCAGCAGATGGAGCTGTTTCACAGTTGTCCAGAAGGAAATGTTGGAATTGAAAACAAATTCGGATGAAATTGAAGGACTTTTATTTCCATGTTAGCTTTGAAATTGAAATCAAAAGACATTCTTGACCACGGAAACAGCAGGTCAATTCTGAAGTTGAGTCGATTTTTGGTTGATTCTTCCACATTTTTCTGGCATGAATGATCTTCCATACTTTCCCGACAGAAGTTGGGTCCGTTTTCTGATATTTTGCTGCCGTTCGAAGTCTGACGACAACAAAAACAGGGAAATTGAAGAGTTTTTTTGCACCGTGATGTGTTTTTACAGTCGGGTGAAGTCTCCGTTGAGACCGGACACCAGAAGGCACACGTGTAGACGCTGGGCCAGGCGAGGAGACGTGATGATTAGCCATGTAGCGGACGGGGTTAGCGCGCACAGCGAATCGTACGTGAAGTCGTACGTGCGATCGAACTTTAGCTGATCTCAGGTGACGTACGTGAATCACACTCACATGCACACATCAAACGGGAGAAGGGCACTTTGAAAGCAGAAGTCCACGTTCTTGTATTTACACGTCCTCCCCCCCCCCCCCCCCCGCGGATCTGCAGCGATCGCGTGTTAGGTAGTTTTACTCTGTCGACGTTGGTTTTAGAAATGGAAAAAGAAAAGTTCTGTGTGATCAGTGGATTGATAATAAAATGACCTTTTTTTTGTTCTCAAGTGAATAAACAACAATAAAAACAACAATTAAAAAAAAAAATTACATTTAGCACACTACGTTAATATGACTAATATTATCAAAAAGGCAAATAGTAGGTGTATTGCAACGCTCTCTGCGGCATCACTATCAAAAACATCTTCATCGTCACTATACTCAATCTCATCATCATCATCATCATCATCATCCAATCATCACGTGAGACAGTAAGGAGGCGTGGCCTGGGATGATTGACAGCCCAGACTAGCCACTCACATTTTGCCCGTCTCAGCACAGGCAGGCACACTTGTAACGACATAGCAACAATAATATAAGACGGACGTTTCCAGGGAGACCAAAAAGACGCCCGGCCAATAGCGGCAAGGGCCGGTTGGAAGGGAGCTCTGTCATTGGACGGCAGGAATCTCTAGGGAACAGGTAGAGCTCGTTCAGACAGGAAGAGGGAAGTGTGTGTCTGTGGTTGTGTGTGTGTGTGAGAGAGATAAATGTTTTCGCTATCTTGTGTGGTCCATAATAAGAGTGTGTGGATGAATGAAAGTGCACCTGTGTGTGTGGAAGGTCTGGTTCTTAAGTAAGTTTATTTAGTCTACTGTGTGTGTGTGTGTGTGTGTGTGTGTGTGTGTTTAGCTTCTGTCTAGACAGCTGGAGGTCTTTCCCAGGGCAAGTCTGTGTTGTTAACTCTTTCTTTACTTTGGGAAAAGACGTCGTCCACGGTCAGGTTATAAAAACGCTGTGTTGGCTACTATGCTAACTGACACGCTCGCGTTAGCTTTAATGCTAAGCTAAGGGTGTGGCCCGTCCAAACACACACAGATTATCATCTGCTCGGACAAGTTTGGGACATTTGAGCCCTGATTAGTTTAACTTGTGAACACTGTTGAATTTAGATCAGTTCAACTCAACATGTTTCCCAAAACGATTAGAAAACATTTTCAGTACCAATTTACCTCATGAGTTTAAGTGTCATAGTTAAGCAGTGGAAGCAGGTGAAGTAGAAATAGAACGAGTTGCTCTAATGTTTGTGTGTGTAAACGTACGTGTGTTGGTGAAGTCAGTGTCAGCATCACAGGAAAAATGTCCGTTTTCCCTCCTCCTGTTGTTTAAATTTTGTATCGTCAGCCAGCGTAAGTTTCCCTGAAGCAACACTATTCTTATTCATTTTAACACGACTTTAAATGATTCTAACTAGTTTTATCTCCTACAGCCCTGATCAGAGCCTGTTCAGCCTTTTCATACCCGCTGCAACCCCTCCAGAGCAGGGAACCAAACCCTCCAGAGCAGGGAACCAAACCCTCCAGAGCAGGGAACCAAACCCTCCAGAGCAGGGAACCAAACCCTCCAGAGCAGGGAACCAAACCCTCCAGAGCAGGGACCCAAACCCTCCAGAGCAGGGAACCAAACCCTATTCCACAGGGAACGAAGCCAGGCTCGTTATCTCCAAACAAGGTGATTCAAACTTTGATTGATTCAATGATTTTTTTCTTCAAGTGCACAATGCAGCCGAGTTACAGCAGCAGACGAGAGAGAGAAGAGAGACGTACACAAGAGAGAGAGGGAAGTGATTCAGATATAAATGGCTTCTGATCATTTGTCTTTTAACTTGTCTTTTAACTTAGAGGATTTTAAACTCAGGATTCAACAGTAAACTACAGATCTCACTCTGTTGATCTGCTGCTGTGTTGTCCTCAGTCAGTTTCTCTTTTTTCTTGTGGTCACAGGATTTAAATCTTACAATATACTAATTATATATTCTTAAAATAGAAAAACTAATTTCTTAAGATTATGTTGCTCTACAGTTTACAGCTGTTTTGAATGTAAAGATCTCAGGGTTTGTAATATTTCGTTGTTTTGTGTTTGACATGTGATTTCAAAAGTAACGAGAAGACAAATGATCAGATTATGAAACCTTTAAATCTCTCCTCTACTAAATTAAATATTTTGGCTGCGGTTTGGTTGGGTCCCTCTGGAGGGCGCTGTTGCATAAAGACTGAACACTAGAGGGCGCTGGCTTCATTTGGGCTGTGGTTCCTTCACATCAATACAAACTAACATAACTTGGAAACTTTTCATATACGAGCAGCAACTTAAAAAAGGCTAAAACTAGAGAAACGTTAAGATCCTACTTTAATTATAATCCAACCTTTATTTCCACTGTTCAGATATGACACAAGATGAGTCGCTATTAACACTCGTGTCACTTTTCAACACTTCAGCGTGTCTTGTTTAAAACAACTCATCCTGCGCTGCGTCCAACACAAAGACGTTAAAGAAGATCAGAGAATTGAATCTAAACTCAATTTAAAGGTAAAAGTGAAGTTTCTAAGTTTCATTCTGGCTGACGCTGGCTGACAGAACATTGTTTGTCTCCTTCCTGGTGCCGTAAAGTGCTCAGAGATGCCTGCAAGAGAGAAACTCGCCAGAGGGGATTGTGGGTACTTGTGTGTGTTTTTGTTGAAAAGGCAGGAGAGATGCGACTCTAAATGAAACTGCAGAAAGGTTGTGTTTGTGTGTTTGTGTGTGTGTGTCCACGGCAGTGCACAGTCAGCGTATCACACATTTCGGGCGACCTGGCGTCACTGAACCTGCGTCGTTCCCGCTCTCTTCTCACACGACTAACCAACAAATAGTCTGACATTCAAAATAAAATAACACACAGCAGGATTTTTTTAAAACTACTCTAATTTCATTCACTGTTACAATACACATTGTCTTGATTAGTTCAGACTTTTGTTCGATGAGACAACGTCTGATTCACGTGAGCAAACTCGTATGTGCTTGACTTGTTTGGTCGAGGTAGCGACAGCCTGCTTCGGGCTTTGGGATTGGCTAACGATTCGGCCACTAGGATGAGAGAGAGAGAGCTTCGAGCAGGGTTTCTGATTGGGCCCACAGGTTTCGGTTGGACGCTGACTTGTGGTTGGCTCGCAGGACTCGGACATTTGCATAAACCAGGGATTCTTATTTTTTTTATTTTTATATCAATGGTACAGTAATGGTTGTTCCAAGTCCTTTGAATCAAAGTCAGAATCTCTCCCGTGATATGTTCTCGTGATACTCGCCGCTGTGCACTGACGTGGACCCGACCCTCGCCCCTCCCCCCCCCCGTGGTTTCTCTCTTCCTGTTTGTTTCCCAATGGACAGAGCTCCTTCACAATAAAAGTCTCTCTCACACGTTCCATCTGCGCGTACTAAAAAATAGTGCAATTCTTTTTAGCAATTATATAAATAACTCTAAGTTCGTGCTTTTAAGTTTGCTCTCGGTTTGCATACATGTGTGTGTATATATCGTCCATTTGTAACATATATACATGCCAACATGTACGTAGCAAAATGTTCAACGTGAAAGTTGGCACCCCAACAGATTACAGATGTTTGTTTCTTTTCTTTTTTTCTAAAACTACACAACATATAAAAACAAACAGAAAAAAACATCTTCACTGATAAGAATCCACCTAGTTTAGAAAAATACCCCTACTTTCTCTATTTTCTCTCTTATCAATCATATTGCGGGTTTTTTCTGGGGGTCAACAGTCTTGAACTTTGTGCAAACCTTCTTCAGAAAACATAAAACAAAAAAAAAACAGGGAAAAGATTTAAGCGACAACTCCTGCATCAGTTGGTCGATATAAGGCATGATGTTTAGCTCGAGGACGTTTTCTTAGCACTGTGCTACAACTCGTAAGCTAGTTTTAAAGTAATGCTAACGACATCTAAACTCTTTGTGTGAATATTGTTTCGAGCGCTAACGTGTCTCAGTGATGCAGCTAAAGCCTGTTGCAGGAGTCGCCGCCAAACGCTGAGCTGTGCAGTCGGGAACAAACTTTACTGGAGTCAAAGCAGCGAGGGATGATGGGGGGGGGGGGGGGGATTATCACGAGAAAACAAAAACAAATCCTGGAAGAACCAAGGAGACTGCAACATTTCACCGTTTCGCCTGGATAGAAACGATCCTGTAAGCGTGGAACAAACAAAAGAGAAAGTTCTACAGAAAACAAACAGAACGAGTAAATATTTATAATGAGTGAAGGCTAGTTCAGTCGTGGAGGAGCGATGAGCCGCAGCGAGAGGAGGTGCTGTGGGGGAGGAGGAGGCACATCTGTATCCGCCTTCTCCCCCGCCTCCGCCCTTCAACCTCCTTCTCGGACATCGTCGTCATCGTCGTCGGTTCATCCGAAGTGCACAGGAAACTGTGGAGCAGGAAGGACCAGATGTTCTCCTGCGACCATGCTCTGCAGGAATGATGCGGGTTCCAGATGTTCCTACCTAACGAGAAGCCGGCGTGCGCTGCTGCCTCTCGCTCCTAGCCCGGTCCGTGATGAAGGGGAAACCGTGTCAGCCACGACCACAACTAACCAGCCCTTAAACCTGTGGAGTGAACCACCGACCAGGTTGCTCCTTGTTGGCTGCTGACCGTTTCCCCAAAGTGGCGAGGCATAATCCTTCCTGCGGGCTAGAAAAGAGGAAACAGTTCTGTCACACTTGCTGGGGCTTCTGGGATTTCTCCTTTGTATTCCTTGCGTTCCTGTTGTCCACACTTCCTTGCTGCTGAGGCGGAGGTCGGATCAGACCATGTATGAGCGAGGACGGGGGCGCTTGTGCGGATGGAACAGTCCGATGGTTGTGGCTGGAGTTCAGGGCGGTCGGGTGGTAGTAGTGCCCGATCACCTCGCTGTAGGCCGGGGGGGCTCCCTCCACTCGAGAGCTCTGCTTCTGGTGCCGGGACAAGGCCTCCTGGGCTTCTAACACACTGATGCCCGAATGGACGCTCGGGGGAGGAGCCTGCAGACTGAGAATAAAACAACATCGATATGTGTAATAGAGATGTTTGCATTCCTGCTTAAGTAGATTTATCAAACTTATTCCTAAAATTAATTGTTAAAGACTTAAGCTGTAGTGAGGCATCAATATTCATTTGGTTTTCGGGCGTGTCTGTGTTATTAGTAGGGATGGGGGGGGAAATCGATTCAGTTACAAATCGCGATTGTTTTTAAATCGCCATGCTGCCTCCCAAATCAATAAAAAAATCGATAAAAAATAAAAAAAATGATGATTTATTTTTATTTTAAAAAAAACAACATATATCTATTGTTTTTTATGGGGGGGGGGGACTATGGGGGGGGGGGGCAACATCACCCCAGAGCATGTTGACCAGCTCTTGTTTTTGCACAAGAATCTAAACATACCCAAGCACTAGCTTTGCATCGCCTACATACAAACAACAATAGCCTACTTTTTGTTTATTTCAAAGTTTATATTTTAAGTAAACTTTTATTCATTCTAATAAATTCACCTTTCATTTATTGTTTAAATTAATATTGTTTAGCATTTCTTAATCTGTCAATTTGTGTGCAGTTGACACGGGCTATACAATAATAGGGCACATTTTTTTTATTTTTCTCTGCCCGGCAGTCGTTAAGTTAATGTTAATATTTGAAATAAAACTTGAAAAGCTCTAAGTGAATTTGACTGTGTTGTATTTGAAGGTATGATTCACCTTTTTTCCATGGTCCAGTATTTAAAATAATAAAGAACCAAAGGAAATCGCAGGAAATCGTAATATCGAATCGCAATACATATCGTATCGCCACCTAAGTATCGTGATAGTATCGTATCGGGAGGTCACTGCCGATTCCCGTCCCTAGTTATTAGGTGTAATTATATAAACCTGATAATTAAGATACAATAAACACAGCATTGGGATGTCAAAGGAAACTGAAACATGCCTGGGAGTTTAGGATGAAGAACGAACAGGTGTGTGGAGGAGTTTTGATTTTGCAGGTCATGATGAATCTGCGAACACGTGGCGCTGTAGTTACCTGGCCTGCAGACAGGAGTTGGATGGGTCGAGGGGGTGCGAGTCGAACACGGTTCTGTTGGGCGGCGCTCGGACCGACTCGCGGTTCAGCTCCATCTGTTGCTCCGGGTCTCGGAGCTGCAGGGTGCACGGCCCCTGGTAGGGCGGCGGCTCCTCCCCGTCTGAGAGGGAGATGGTGGGGGGGAGGTCGATGAGGCTCTGGGGCAGGTAGGGGTACGTCGGCTGGAAGCGACTCGGGGCGTACGTGTGCTGGAAGCGCTGCGACTGGAGGGCGGGCTGCGACTGGCCGTGCGGCGGCTCCCGCTGCAGGTAGGACGAGTGGACGCCGCGGTCCGGAGGGCGAGGGTTGTACACCTGGTGCCGAGACACAAACCACCTCACATTACAGCTGAGTCATGACGAGGAACATTGGAGAGGTGTTATAAACCTGCTTGATGTTTTGCTCTTTTGTGTGAACAGCTGGTTGAAGCTGAACTCACCTCGTTCAGACCACCGTTTGCCCCGGTGCCCTCAGACGACCACAGACTGCCCTCCTGAGAAACAACAGACAAAGCTCCACAGTGAGAATCTCCTTCAGTCGATCGGTTTGAGTCGTTTCACTTTAGTTTATATACATTTTGTGCGTCTGCAAACAAACCCTGATTGCCTAAAGCTGATTTAAATAACACAAGACAGTGACCAAGTCCAAACTGTTGATAGCAGCATATTTATCAAGCTCTGGCTGAACAACACTGACAGTTTTAATCCTCCTCTTCGTGTTTATTTTCCTACACAGTTCATCGATTTCAGCTACCAAGGAGTTTCACCTCTGTTCTCACCACTGAACATTTTTTTGGTTGGACAGATTTCCCCCGAAAATGTGTAGAAGGATGTGATCAGGTGTCAGGGAGGAGCCCCAAAAATATAAATACATGTGCGGATCCAGATTTCACAGTGTGTACTCTACCGAGCTACTCTTGCTAAAAAAAGAAGTTTGTTTTCCACTTATTTTACCTTTGCATGTAGCACTGAGAGAAGATGGGGCCTGAGAATCAAGCAAGACTCATTTGAAACTTCTGCACATATCTCTTATTGTGCCTTTTTTTCCACTAGGGGGCTCCACTGATGCACAACAAGCACTCACTGCCACAGCACCTTCCTATAGGTTCCTATTTTTATTTAAATGTTGCGTTTTCATCTCAGGGAAGCTGCACATGTACGATGTTCTCTGTCTGGGGTACAAGTTGAAACTGGAAAAAAAGTTAATTCTCAGATTTCACACAGTTTTTTGCTTAATTCATCATTGGTCGATTTTTACATAAAAATTAAGTTTTGTCTAACCAACATCTCCGATAAATCTACATGATACTGAAGAGAGAAAACAGCAACTGATAAACTCGGCCTCTTCCCCAGATTATAAACACGCTGTGGAGGAAATTGAAATCGGTTGTGAGTCGATGTCTTGTGGTGAAGAGACGACACTTCTTCACTTCTACAAAAACATCAGGGAGAAACTTTTCCAGCGTTTGCAGTTTTTTTTTCTCTGCCTCTCATTTCCTGTCTGCCTGTGTGTGTGTGTGTGTGTGTGTCTGTCTGTCTGTGTGTGTGTGTGTGTCAGTGTGTCTGTCTGCTAATCCAAATTAACTAGGACACCATGAGTCCTCTGAGCTTATCAGGAGCTTCTTTGTGGGTGTGTGCATGTTGCCGTGCACATTTATGCCTCATCCTTTACTCATATCTAATTTGTAGACTGGAGCCACACACACACCAACATACACACAGTGATTCAGAAGCAGGAAATTCAAGAAGCACAAGTGAAGTCATATGTTTGAAGAAGCCTCAGGTGCGAGTCAGTGTGTGTGTGTGTGTGTGTGTGTGTGGTCTAGGTTTTATGTGTGGACCTAAGACTGTTTACACACTGTGGGGACGTGAACTCCTTACTGGGACAGGAAGTTCCCAGTTAGTGAACCAATAACTTTTAGGCAAAGACAAGTTTTAAGGTTAGGGTAAGGACAATCTTGCTTTTCTTATTAATCACAGGAGTCAAAATATCTCCACGCAAAACTCAAACAGTGATATTTTTGGTCGGTGTTCTAGGTCAGGACGACATTTTAGCTAATCTCTATTTACAGCTATATGGGAATGAATGTAGATAAATGATGTGATAGAACTAGAAAATAAAAACCAGAAGCTTCCGGCCCCAACATCATATCCCTCATCGACTGATTCTCTATAGTTTCATATCGAAGCTGTTTATAGAGATTAGATTAAGGGTTAATGTTAGACTCATTGTTTGAGTTAGTCTCCGGGACCTTCGTGTGCGTCAGTGTAACGTCCTCTGAAGTCACCGACACGTGGTCATTTGTGTGTGTGTGTCTGAAGAAAGTCGTCACAAGTGTCGTCTGAAGAGTTGAGTCAGTGTGTTAGCGTTAGCCTGCAGCAAACTCTAATCACTACCCCATACCACCTCTGTTCTTGTACATAGCCTTGTCACCTCCCGTATGGATTACTGTAACTCTCTCCTCTTTGGTCTCCCCCAGAAATCCCTCCATAAACTCCAACTGGTCCAGAACTCAGCTGCCCGTGTCATCTCCCTCACCCCCTCGTTCCACCACGTCACCCCCATCCTACAGCAACTCCACTGGCTTCCAATTCACTTCCGTATCAACTTTAAAATTCTTCTTCATACCTTTAAAGCCATCCACAACCTTGCCCCTCCCTACCTGTCTGACCTCCTTCACACTGCCACCTCCACCCGCTCCCTCAGATCCTGCTCTTCCATCCATCTAGCTGTCCCCTCTGCCCGGCTTACCACCATGGGGAGCAGAGCTTTCAGCCGCTCTGCTCCCAAACTCTGGAACTCACTCCCACCTGACATCCGAAACGTTGACTCCTTCCCTCAGTTCAAATCCTCTCTCAAAACCCACCTTTTCAGGATTGCATTCTCACTGTAGTTGCCATGCTGTTTTTACTTGCACTTTTAATTTGAATCGTTTTGTTATTTGTTTGCTCCTGTTTTAAATTGTAAAGCGTCCTTGAGTGACATGAAAGGCGCTGTGAAATAAAATGTATTATTATTATTATTATTATTACTACGATCACCTCCCGACACTCGGCTTCTTCAAACTCTCTCACAAACAACCGTCTTTTCCTGAACGACAATGTTTGTTAACTCAGACGGAACCAAGTCTGTTAAATAATGACTGTAATTAAATGTGAACAAAAAAACACCATGACAAGATAGTAGTTTTCCTTTGTTCACATAATTGATATATATTCATTTGTTTCTCAATATTTTATTCATGCAGTAGAAGTTTAAAGTTTTGACAGGAGAAATTCTGTTATTTATATTTAATGCCAAAATGTTTAAACTGTTCATTCTATACAACAATATACATTAAATATTTTCACATTGACTAAGCAGACATTTCTTCATTATCATTTTGCCATTTTATATATATATATTTTAACATTTTTAAGTTGGCATTTAAAAGCCTTAAGCCCTGAGTTTGGATAAACATCTCAACAAATCCATTTAGTCACAGTTACCCACATAACCAAAAGTAATCTCACCAGATTCCTTTAAGAACTGCAATGTCACTAACTTAACTTTACCCACAATAACTCGAACAGAAAACCCAAAGTTTAATTTCATGATTTGATTTTAAGAGAAGTTGAAGAGCCAAGATCTCAATGTAACCTGGTTGCAGTCGACTTTCATGCAGTAAATAGAAGGAAAGAGCTCTGCACGTGGCCATGAAAACTAAAATGTTAAAATAATTAAATCCAAAGTCCAATTGGAGCTACTAGAGTTAACGATGGTACTGTACAATAAATGTAAAATTGTAAACAGCATAGAGAAAAAAGCACAGTAAGTAAAATAATGACTGTCAAGCTACAGCAAGATTTCAGACCAATATCTGATCTGTTATGTTACGGCAGTGTGGTTAAATTAAAATCTCGATACCGGTTTGTGGTGTAGATTTGTGACTCACGTTGGCCAGCGGCAGGTGTCTCCTGCGCGTGGGGGCGTGTCTGGAGAGCAGCGAGCGTGCTGATAGGCGGTAGTGGTTCAACAGACAGGTGATGACCACCACCATCACCATCATCACCACCACGATCACCAGGATCTGGACGAACTCCAGCTGGGCTGCAGGGACACAGAAGACGAAGCTCAGGGTCAGTTTACTCATCGTCGTGTTACAGTCGTAGAACGTCCTCTGTCTTTAGAGGAGTCTGGAGTAATGATGATGTCATAGTGATGTCATCATTGTTATTTTGGCTTGAGCTGAAAGTCTTTCACATAAACCAGCATAAAAAAAATGAGTAATGGAGTTTGCAAAACATTTGAGACATTTACCAAGACAGAAGAGTGATGAAAAAGATTTTATCCAGATGCATTATGGGAAGAGTACGATGCTTTGGATTCTGACCCCAAATCACTTAATTTAAATAAAGATATAGGATGTTTTCTAATGTTTTATTAAGTTTGTAAAATCCAACATTCACATGTTTTATAGTTTTGTTTTGGTGCAGAGGCTTCAGCCACAGCTTCAGTTTCTGACCCTGAACTAATTGTCTTTCCCGGATCTCTCTCTCTCCACATTTCACGCTTGACCTCGTTCCCGTCATTAAAGGCTTAACACCCCCAAAATATCACATTTATTAATAAAAAAACTAACAATTTCATAGAGTTAAAGGTTGTTCATATGTGGTTTTTACATCCTTTTTGGAAGGGTAGGCTACAAAATGGATCTGGCTCTGGTTTAAATAGTTCTTAGACATCAGTGATTGAATGAACAATTTCTGACACTTCTGCTTAATATACAAATATGACAGTAGGGATAATGATCTGTTGATAACTATTTATTAAAAAAGTCTAAGTAAAATAGATTAAAATATTATTAGAATTATTGCTGATGTGGGCTTGTTGTGGTAAGTCAATTTAAAAATTAAACTAATAGAATAAAAATAAATCCATTTATTGATTAGATGACAAATGATTCATTCAAGTTTAAATACAACACTGAGGTTTATATGGTTCTGTGAGAGAGAGAGAGAAAAGGTTTTCAGACAGAGACCAGACAGATCTATTCCTTATGCAAAGGTCAGTGTGACACACACACACACACGCACACGCACACGCACACGCACACGCACACACACACACACACACACACGCACACACACACGCGCACGCACACAGCCAGACTAGACCAGACAGACAGACAGGGGAACCTTTGTTTAGAGACAGTCCGCTTGAACCAACCCCCCCACCCCACCCCTGCACAGACACAGACCCCCCAACTCCACACACACACACACACACCCCCACAGAGCATTTTTCTCACACTTTTTTTCCACAGGGAGCAGACAGAGGTCAGGGCCAAGTCAGACACAGGAGCACAAAGTGGCCTGCAGACAACAAACACACACTCTCTCTTTCTCACACACACACACACACAAACACACACACACACACACACTAGAGACTTGTTTCACACCACTTCTCCAAGCGAACCAACACACAACATACACTTGGAATATTCTGCATCAAGCTTCAACCTGTAGATAGAAACACGGCTCACACTCCACTGCCACACAAGTCAAACTCGACAAACGCACTTCTTATATGATCAACACAACCAACACAAAAGTCCACAGAGCTCATAGAGGCTACATTTGAATGTCGTCCCAAATCTGGTTTGAGAATAAAGCTGATGATGATGAACTTTGGTGTTAAATATAGATTTTACAACAAACTCCACCTTGACCATTAAAGCATAATTAGAGGCCGAAACATCTTGACATTATCTGCTCGTAGACGGGTGATGATCCTTTTTCATATAACCCTATATCACAACACTGACATATACAGCCTCTTACTACATTGTCTGGAAAGTCAAAAAACACTTCCCTAATAAGGGAAATTCAGTTCAAACTAATAATGGTTCATCTAGCCTATTTCCATTAATTTATCCATCAATTGTAAAATATTTTTACAGAAGATTCCAATTGTTTGGCTAACTATTTATATCTCTGGCATTGCATTAGCGTTTTTTTACAAACTTTTTTCTCATCTTATTCTACAGAACAATGCCACGTGCACTCTCTCATGTGTGGAGACATTTCACCCCATCCAATGTAGAAGGAAAGGCTGTGTACATTTGCAAATACTGTGCAAAGACCTATGTTAAGAATGACACAACGATGCAGAACCCAAAGTTTCCTCACGGCTCAAATCAGCCTATGACAAAAGAAAATGTTTAATTTATGTCTGTATATGACAAGGTAAATACAGTTAGTATAAATTACCCACAACATTTCCAGTTTATTCCAGTTTATTCCCGTTTATTCCCGTTAATTCCCGTATATTCCCGTTTATTCCCGTATATTCCCGTTAATTCCCATGGAAAGTTTCCAACTTTGAATATTCCCGGAATTTTGCAACCCTACTCATAATTGAATCTGAAATTGAATATATTGAAAACGATCCTGGGAGAAATTGGGTTTTCGTTACAGTTGCTCCAGCCAAGAACAGAAGAGTCTACAGAATAAATAGAGATATGAAATATAACAAATTCAGAGAAGAGTGTAAAACAAATCTATGACCATTGCTTTCAAACTATTCTTTAAACACTTACAAAAGCTAACCTATCGGAAAAACCTTGTACAAATGCAAACTGGCATTTAAACATTTAGTATAATTTGTAATTATGTCAAATAAATGCACAAACACGACAAGTAAAAACTATTTTAAAAACCAGGCAAACAAAAAGCCGACCAAGGTGATACCTTTTGAGTGTTTTGTTAGATTCAATTAAAGATAAACGCAGCAAATCAGCACATTTGAGAAGCTGAAAGCCGTTAATGTTTTGGCGTTTGCTTATTTTTAACTGAGGAGTTTAAACGTTTCAAACATTCATTCAAAGAAATTCAATTAAAAAACCGGCTGAGCAGCATCGCTCTCCAAAACCTCTGACTCAACAACTCAACAACTCAACAGAACCACCAGGTGCTTTCCGAACCATCTCTGTGTTCTCGGCTCTGTGAGCTCGGCTGAGACTCACCACACAGTTGTGTCTGAACACAGTTGTCATGCTGGTGTCTCCCTGGCGGAGGCTGCATAGTCCCGTCGCTCTGTGAGATCTCTGCCTTCCTTCCGACTGCAGACGTCTATATTCCACTGGTTATATCATGAAGGTATTTCCACAGGCCGGAGTCTACGAGGTCAAATCAAACTAAAAGCAACAAAACCAAAAGAAAACAAAAAAAAAAAAAAAACTAAAGCTCCCGGCTGCAGAGGAACTCCACACTACATGTCCTGCGGATGCTGTGGTGTGGGGGGGGGTGTGTGTGTGTCCTCGCCGGCAGACACACACACTCTGAGCCTCGACCGAGCTTTGTCTGCAACTTTTTCTCACACGCATTCCCACAGTGTCCAGACACACACACACATGGAGGAAACAGCTGACCAGACCCCTCCTCCCGACCCCCACCCCCCCCAATAGCTGTGAACAAAGGGGGTCGATGTGTAGAGGGAGGGGAGGGGGGAGGAAGAGACAGAGAGAGGAGTGAGAGAAAAAGTCGGGGGAGTGGTGGGAGAGCGTCTGGGAGTGACAGATGGGTCAGAGGGATGGAGAGAATAATGATGAGAGAGAGAGAGACATGGGGGCTGGGAGGGGGGGTAGGGAACACGTGACAACTTCAGGAATTTAAATAACTAAAAAACTGATCTGCTCAGGAAGGAGCGAACACGATTCACTGTATCGCTATGGCAACAAGACGTACGTCAAAAGTAAGAACATCATAATTTGTAGCAGCTGTGATGACGTGCAAATCTTTACACAACACTTAAACTAAAGGGAATCTTCTGAGGGACTTTCAGTGCGTTGCTCAATATGGAGGAAAGGTATTTTACCATCTCTCTCTCCAGTGAAGGTCCACGGCTGTAAAGCAGCCGGAGGCCGGACCTGACGTAGACACCCGGCTGTGGAGAGCTCAGAGTTTTTGTTTACAGCTCATCCAACAGCCGCGTCGGTTCTTATCACCAACAGCAAATATTGTCTTTCAGAGTTGACGTCTTCTGGGCGTACGGCTCAGGTTCTGGTTTCACGTCCTCCACATATTAGAGACGGTCATCGAAACACCAACTCGCTCGTGATGGATCCTCCGTAGGGGTGTCACGATACCAAAAATTCAGTAGTCGGTGCCAATACCAGTAAAATAACACGATTCTCGATGCCAATTTCGATACCACGGTAAAAAAAAAAGTGCATTATTTGGATGTTGTTAATGTCATATACGGTAATTCAATGTGCTTGCGCTGCGCATATACGGAGGGTTACACGGTAGTTGCGGTCGCATGTGAGTGACGCTTTGTTGTGAGACACGTTATGCATTAAATGATACATCTGCCTCACGCAGGGTTTACACCGGACGCTGAAGCGACGCCAAAGCGACTCGTAAGCGCAGCACCAAGCCTGAAATAACAGCTGGCTCCCGTCCACTCCCATGCGCCGCTTCAGCTTCCGGTGTAAACAACCATGTGCCGGCGCGCTAAGGATTAGCGCGGAGCGGCGGCGTTGCTTCCGTGTCCGGTGTAAACCCGGCGTCAAACGCAAAATACTTCCATACACGACTCTTTGTGCCTTTTTAATAAACAAGTCGAGGTGGGGCGAACGCTGCAGCCGCAGTTGCCGTCTTGGTTTTCAGAATGTAGCACCGATGCTAATGCTAAGTTGCTAACAGCTGCTGGCATCGAAGCTGACGGTGCCTACGGTACTTCAGAAACTTGGGCATCGGCATCGTTTTGTTATGTTAGTATCGAAAGGTATCGTAGGTATCGGTTCTCTTGACATCCCTAATCCTCCGGACATTTTGCTGCTGTGTTCTCACAAAACTCAAGCGTTCTACTAAAGGGCTGTGAGGAAAAAGTTCAGGGGAAAATGTCCGGAGCAAAACACAAATATGTCAGTTGGGTAAGACGCTGAGATGCGAGAGCTTTTGTTAAAGTGCTGCACCACAACAACATGAGGGCTCTGGAGAGTTCTCTGTTGTTGTGAATGAGTCAGGCAAGAGGACCTCCTGCTGGATTCTTGTGAAAGACGAACTTTAGACAGAGTTTCAGACATTTTCCGGAGCTAAACTAAAAAAAAAACTCACAAATGTATGGATTCGTGGAATATGAGGGGAAAGGGGTAAAAGCAGTGTAAGGATAAATTGCGTTGAATTTCAACCAGCAGTCACAAAACACAGGTTCAGAAATGTAAACAGTTGTCATCAGTCAATCTGGCCACATGAAGCAATCCTGCAGAATCAATAGTTCTGAGGACAGACTTAGGATGATTATTAATTCATGTTTTTATTATTATATTTTACAGTCTGAAGCTGTAACTCATGAGGGATCATGTGAGCTGCTGCGCAAACCTGAGGTTACTGAGTTCACACAGTCACATGGTCGCCACTTCCACTTCTACCCTTCCGCTTCTATTTTAATAAAAACAGCAATTATCAGAGATTAGATTCCTCAGAAAGAAAGGAAGGAAGGAAGGAAGGAAGGAAGACAGTCATACATACTGTGGGAGAACAGAGGACAGGGTGAAGTGAAGGAGGAAGGGACGGAAGGAAAGACGGGGTGGGGGGGGAAAAGGGCAGAGAGGACAAGTGAAGAATGGATAAAGTAACGAACACAAACACACACATGAAGAAACATAAACACACACAGAGGAATAATGAAATATAAACAGACACATTCCTCTGCTTATTAAAGAGAAGTGTTGTCACTGTAAAAGGCAAAAGTGAACGGACACTTAGACACTCTGAGTGCTAGCCGTGTGTGTGTGTGTGTGTGTGTGTGTGTGAGTGTGTGTGTGTGTGTGTGAGTGTGTGTGTGTGTCTGGGCACTCGGCCTGCTGACAGCTTGTCTGTCTCTGTGCTCTGTCAGCTGGTGCTGAACTGCATCTTTCTGCCAAATCACTCCCACAACTCTCTCCTCTCCTTTCCTTTCAGTCTCTTTCTCTCTCTCTCTTCCCTTTCATTCCCTTCTTCACAATTTCCTTTCCCCTCTCTCTCTCTCTCTTTCTCTCCCCTTTTCTCTAACTATTTCCGTTTTGTCTTTTCAAACACATCCACGAATGTCTTATTTGTGCAAAGAGATCAGAACTACCGAGTCACGCTACACTGTATGTCACCCGTATTTAGCATGTTTATAAAAATGTAATATACATAATAAAAATGTATTGTTAAAGACATTAAGAAGATAGTTGACTTTTAATTCTGTAATAGATTTTGTTTTAACAACAACCATATATATTGTATTTTCCTTTTCTTCCACTTCCATTTAAAGGACCAGCATGTAGGAATTGATGCCATCTAGTGGTGAGCTCACAGATTGCAACCACCTGAATGCCCCTCCCTTAGTTCTTTCTTTCAAAGCATGTACGAGAATCTATGGTGGTCCTTGAGAATCATAAACACAATGTTGACACAATGTCCTGGGAGTCTTTATGAACATGGCCTCCGTGGAAGAGGATCCACTCCTGATGAAGATATTATCCTTCATGCCTCATTCCGGTGATCGTGCGCCAATGAAAAGAGCATGGTGAATATTATATTCCATTTAGTTCCCATCAAATTTAACACACGCACTATTATCATATTGGGATATTACATCATGACTCACAGAGGCAGACAGATTTGTTGCCGTGCTGACAAAATGTAATTTGCTGTTTCCGTTCAGCTTCTATGATTTGATGCATCATAATTATAAGGAAAAAAACCTCCTATTGTTAAAAAAAATACTGCTCTGTCAGACCAGCTGACTGTGTGTGTGTTTGTGTGTGTGTGTGTGTCTGTGTGTGTTGTGTGTGTGTCTCCCAGCCTGCAGCTTGTCAGCTCTCAAACAGAGGGAGGTCACGGGGTCAGTCAGCAGACCTCCTCCCTCGTCTGTCTTGTCTCGTCTCTTATTTTTCACCCTCTCTCTCTCTCTCTCGTTCACTTCCTCCCTTACCTCACTCCCTCCGTCCGTCCCGCAGACCAACAGGAAAACTATTTTCTCACGTCATGTTTCCATCCAGATGTTCTGCACTTTGTCAGAAGGTGTAACACACGGTTACATAATATCAATACACCGGTTTTCCACTTCAGCCAGACAGAAAAGAAGATTATACTTAAGCCATGTTTAAACCACTGACTGTAAATAAAGATGGACGACATGACGACTCTGTCAAATTTTTCTTGATCGCCCCCTGGTGGCTGGCTGTAGAGCACAAACTCTGTTGTATCTTGTAAATGTCATTTCTGGATTGAGGGAGGAAGTAAAGACATCTTGTCCCTCTATATTTACAGTCTACGGTTTTCACATATCCATTCCAGACATTTTTGGTGTCAAGATATATCACATTTTACAAAATGCAATTGCACCGTCTCTTTCTTGCTTCTTCTGACATTCCATCTCTTTGGGTCTTTTCTTCCTTTCACTTTTGGCTCGGCATAAATATTTTGAAAGGAAATTGAGAAAATGAGCTGGTGAAAAAAAACCTTAAGGCTAAAATCATGCTTCACTGAAGATGCACAATGAAAAACGCTGGTTCTTCAGAATAAGGGTTTCTGCCTCACATGAGATCTCAGCTACATGCTCTTACATATAGGACAGGTTCAGAATCTGCCGTGGTTTTACTTCAACAAACATATTCAGCTCGTTGTTTCTGCTAAGTACAAACACATTATTTATTGAACACGTCGTTTTCTTGAACCTCTTTCACCGTCTGTATTTTTGCACTGAATCCAGAAATACTGTGTCTACAGGTCAAAGCCGCCCACCACCCCCACACACTATTCAAAAGACTTTCTCTTTTTCTCCATATTTCATTCAACTATTCTGTTAGATTGCCATGTATGTTTTATCCATTATGTCCCAGAGTGGCTCTATGTGCAGGTTTAAGAGCTTTTTTCAAAGACTTTAATATTTTTTTTGCCAGGAATTATTATGCTGATCAAACTGCAATTCAGTCGTCCATTTTTCTACATATTAAATGCAGGAAACGGGACCTTAGTGTCCTCAGTGGTACAGCAGCTACAGTTCAAACTGTCGTGTTTGATCTTTGGCTTCAGATGTATGTCCTCATCTGTCCTGTGATGTCTTCGGTGGTGTGTAATCAGGCCCAAGACAATTTTACACATGGTTTCCAGTTTCAACAAGACGACAACTTGTACCTCTGATGAGGACGCTCTCATGTGAATGTTTCCTTCGGACTGAGGCGCTGTAGACTTTCTGCATGTCCTCACGTAAGACTCAGTTGTCAGCGTGTTCACCAGCGGGGGAACAGTCAGTCACAAATCAAAATTCAAGCCTGTCTGTCACTGTCACACCCTCCGACGCACCAGCTTCAAATCCTCTCTGCTTAATACTTAGGAAACTTCCGCACTGATACGGTTTAGTTTCAAAACTCATCACTTTACGTCCTGTGGCCAAACTAAATCAGAGACTGACCCAGTTTTATGTTCAAAACTCAGAGGCTGTGACCAATAACAGAGACTTTTGGAAACTAAGATGCAGACACTTCACATTTAACTCCTTTTTGGTTCTTATCAGTCGACGAGCAGCAGTGAATGCAAAGCATTGCTAACACTTACTGTCAGTAACAGTACGGGTCATAAACCCTGTGGGACGTGGACCACACGTCAAACATATCTTTCATGGAAATGGTTTCTGTCATTTTAGGTCGTTCTTATCTCACTCATTTATGTTCAAGTCTTCATGTTTCTGATAAGTTTGCGTTTCATTAGTTATATGATGCTATAAAAACCTGACTGACAGCAGACTGACTCACGATTGGTCGAGAACATGTATCGTTAGGAAACCGATATTGCCGGGTCATCCATCTTTATTTACAGGGCATGATCGGGAATAAAAGTCTATTTGTTTTGATGATTTTTTAAAAATGACCTGTCAATTGTGAGTCAACAACTTTATCTAAATGCGACACTGAATCTCTGCAGTATCCTCGTAATAAACTGGCTCCTCCTCCTCTGGGCAGATTCCTGACCTCATCCGACTCTATTTGTCAGCACTGGAGTCACAGTTTTTTTTTAAAAGTGCAACACAGGAGGAAAAAAAAACATTAAAACAGTTCCACTTCTGAGAGAGAGAGAGAGCGAGAGAGAGAGAGAGAGAGAGAGAGAGAGAGAGAGAGAGAGAGAGAGAGAGAGAGAGACCGCTGATCTCCTCCCTCCCTCTGTGCTGTTGTCTAGACAGGAGGCTGTAAGCCTGGCAGGCAGACACTCCATGGTTAATCTAAAGCAATTAGCTCATTTGTCATCCGCTGCCTGCTCTCCCTCTATCTGCCTCCTCCTCTCCTCCTCCTCCTCCCCCCCCCCCGTCCTCCTCACCGTCCTGCTGCATTCAGCTAAAGGTCACAGGCGGTCATTGTCGAGTCAGATGGCTCAGAGAGAGCAAGCAGACAGCGAGAAGGAGGAGGGGTGGTCAGGAGAGACGAGGTGGGGTGGGGGGGGGGGAGAGACGATGACATGAGAGTAGAGGAGAGAGAGAGAGAGAGAGAGGGAGAAAGAATATGGTGGGGAGGAGGGAGGTGGTGGGGGAAAAGAGAAGACATGAAGAAAGGAGGACATAGGATGCAGAGGAAGGAAGGAAGGAAAGGAGAAGAGAAGGATATTTAAGAGATTTAGAAAGGTGCAAAGAAGTAGAAATAAAGGGGAGGAGAATCATAGAGTGAGGAAGGATTAAGAAAAAAAAAAGTTAGATAGGAGTGAGGATATAAGGAGGAGAGGAAGGAGAGAGGATTTAAAAAAAAATCAATGACGTGAAAAGAAGAAAGGGAAGGAGAAAAGGACAGGAAGGGAGAGAGAGGCTTGCTAATTTCTCCCTCCCCCTCCTTTCTCAGTCCACGGATGACTCGACAGTCTGGGTAGTCAGAAATAGCACAGACAGCTGTGTGTGTGTGTGTGTGAGAGTGTGTGAGTGTGTGTGTGTGTCTGAGAGTGTGTGTGTGTGTGCGAGAGAGAGAGAGAGTGGTTCTGTATGTGTGAGACAGAGTTATAGGTCATAGGTGCACACAATTTGCTTGCCAATTTCCATGAGAAAGGCTATTTGGAGGGGGGGGGGTCTCAAACACACACACACAGACACACTCACACACACACACACACACACACACACAACTCTCCGTTGACTTTGGACGCCACGGTCATGGTGCAGCCAACAAGTGTGGGAACTTTGGTCGACAAAACTCCCACTGTTGAAACCAGCATAGGGGAGGTGTTGGTATGTATGTGTGTGTGTGTCTGTTTGTGTGTGTGTCTGTTTGTGTGTGTGTGTGTGTGTTGAGGGGATCAATCATCATGTCTCCTTGTCTTGTTATCAGTCTCCTGTATGATTGTCATCTGTTATGAGTCACTTTCAAATTCAATACGTCATTTTCAACATGTCTGCATGTTTGAGTTTGGGTATTTGTGTAAAGTCGCGATCACATGTTCTTCTTTGGATTTCTTTTAGCAGGCAAATCAAATAAAAACACCATATTGAATTATTTATTATTATTATAAATAGGAATAGTAGTAGTAGTAGTATACGGATTCTCTCATATTGTCCACTCGCTATATTTTGCAGATCACAAATATTTGCCACCATTTTAAAAAATACTGCAAGATGTCTTCTGCAAAGCATATATACAAAACCAAGATATCGAGATAAATTCAAGTATTATACGTGAGGTTTGTATTTTCACAAACATGTGGACAGCAGAGGAAGAGCTAAACTCTAAAATGTTATCCATAAGTTCCCCCTCTCCCCGGATTCCTGAAACTACTGACGATCAAAAACATTTGCAGAGAGTTTGATGAAGTAATACAGGAAGCAAGAGTAGATGAGAATAAAGAGGAGACGCAGACGGAGGATTAATCGGAGTAGATCAGAGGAGACGAGAGGAGAGCGGAGCATTAGTCTAAATTTAGCGTGCTAATCCAGGGAACTCCCATGTTAAACTGTGAGTCCCATCTGCAATGCTAGCAATGCTAATGCTAACAGCGAGAGGCTACGAGTGGACTAAATATTGTGACCATGAAACGACACAGAGCGTTGAACCAGCTCTCATCAACACAATCAGGAGTTGTGACATCCGACCTCACAGGGTTTCTAATGACAGGCCAATTTGTACGCTTCATTTAGTTTTGGTATTATTATTAATTTGTTCTTCTTCTGTGAGTTACAGAGAACACACTACTGGTGCTGATCGGCAGGAAAACAAATAAATGGTCTGTTTTGAAATCCAGCGACGTTTGATTTGTTATGTCGATGCACAGAAACTACTCGGTTGGGTTTAGAACAAAAAACTGTTGTTTGGATTAAAGAAAAAACACTTTGCTAAGATTACAGAACATTCTGTCGTGGGTAGAAAAATAAAAAACATACTGCAGGTCACGGAAGAGTCATGGACAGAAGAAACAAAACAGACTGTTGGAAATCTAAACAAACGCTGGATCAGCATCTTTATAAGTTCAGAAGGGTTTTATGTGATTATTTATTTACTTTCCATCATCTTATCCCCCCGGGTATATTCATATACACATGATGTTTACTTCTTCATCTACTCTGTTAGCGCAGTCTATATGGCTACACTAACTCAGAGTAATAAAATGTTGCTAGAGAGAATTTCAAAGTAGGTAAATAATATAATTAAAATACTTAATATGCATTATTTACAGGGTTTCTTTATTTACTGCGCTGATTGTTTTGAATCTGAAATAAAAAGACCACCACAGTCTTTATGTCAGCGGGAATTTGCTTTATCAGCACGTGGACTTTGTATTTATTATCCTCTGTCTGGCACCTGGAGGTTCCACGTGTGTCACTTCTTAATGTTTGAAACCTGTAAGTTTCTAGTTCAGCTCCGGAAACA